>NC_141621.1:23841645-24009859 GCF_047967505.1 Dipteris shenzhenensis
AACCTATTGTGGAGGTTCTCTGTAGTGTGTGTTTGGAGGAATTGTTTGTTGCTTGCTTAGATTGCACGGCTGCTGAGGATGCGGGGGGTGCGTTGTGTGGTTTTTCCCGTTAGTAACCTACTGGTGGAGCCAAGTAGCACTGGAAGCATAAGGTGTCAGATGAATATTTGCAATGGTTTTATCAGCAAAGGTTATGATGGCTTGCATATAAGAAATAATGCTATTTTTGCACTCTCTCTGTCACAAGGCTGGCAATTTCCATAGTTGAAGGTTTTACAAGGAAGGGCCAATGCTTATAAGCATATTCATATTACAGGAATATGAACTGATCCGCCACAGATTGTGAAACAAACATGGACTGTTTGATATATGTCTAGATTAGTGGAAGTATTTATTTAATAGCTAACTTTGTTGCTCAGAATGTGTCAGTAGGCCTTAGTGACTTTGACCTATGTGTTGCTTGCATTATGTCAAGTTACCTCTGCTTTATACCTCATGCTGAGAAGGGATGTTAGAATTGTGTTGACATCATGAGCGTCCTTTGGCATATGGATCTTAAATTAAGACTACAAAGGGGGCAAGTTTTCATTGTGTGGGTGCATATTGGCATATCGAGACTAGGAATCTGAACTGATCAGCCAGTGATTATGAAACAAACAAGGAAGCTTGATTTAGATTTAGAGTACACTTACGTGTTTGCTCAAGAGCTCATTGTGAATGTGTCAGAACTTAATTTGTAAAGTTCTATTGAGCACTTTGCAAGGACATTATTGAACTCTTTTATGAATACAATGGCCTCTCAAACGCCAGGTGAAGTGCATTAATTGTCCTGAGATGCAATGGCGTGCACCCTCTGTGCATGTCAACTTGGAAATATGATTGATTCTTAATTGGCCAAATGCCTTAAGTGTCTTGGTTTTGCTAGCTTAGGGATCTAGTACAAGATTTTTTGAGTAGAACGTGGAGAGCGAGGAGCAACAGACATTTGCTTTTCCTGCTGTGGACAGTCAGTGCTTTTATCCTCCAAACTGGCAGATTGTGCTTGTGTAACTGCTAACAATGTCACAGCTGAACAGACTTCCATCCTCAATCAGGATAACTTTAATCCTTGAATTATTTGGCCTCTATTACATTTATATTTTCCCCGTGTACATATTTGTAAGTCACTATACATGCAGCAACTTGCTTTCCTGAATAGCTTGAAAATTATACAGCTCTGCAATATCATTATGTGCAATATGCAGTAGTAACTTGAGCCATTATGTACATGTCAAGTCAAATGGTGAGGAGAGTTGCTTCACATTAAACCATTAAAAAGAGAATTTATATGGGTCTTACATTCATGTACGTACCAGCTCTGCCCAAGTTTTGCTCTTATGCAAATGTTTTTTTAATGAGATTATATTTGCTGGGTGATTTTCCTTGGAGTCATAGATATAGCGAAGACCTATGTGCCTTATTCCCCTTGAGTTTTTTGCGCACACGTGCATGTGCGTCACACATTCATTCATGCTTGCATACTATCTTGCGAGCTGTTTTGTTGGATATGCTTGTTGCGTGTTCTATCGTGGTGCTTGCTTGGGTGGGGTGTGATTGTTTTGGAGTGGGCTGTTTTTTGTGTGTTTTTATGCGAGGTTTTTAAGAATGATATATTTAATGCATTTAAGATCAGCTCCATATGCATAGGAATAAAACATTATATTTTATTCCATCTACATACCCTTCTAAGTACCTACCATGTTCAATGTAGGAAGTTAATGAAGGTGGTTTCACAACAATGGCAGACTGGTTATGGATTCCTCAGATTTGAGGTTGGAAAACATAACTTGTGAACACAATTCTTAAACACTAGAGGAAAATGTATGGAAAACTTGATATCCTCTTTTCATTTGTATATTTGATGTACTTCATTATTGTTCTAGAATGTTGAGGTGCGCATTGTAACGTTTTATGCCTCTTTTAGCAATCATTGTTTAGACACTTGTGTTTCATATTAATTGAACAAGAATAAGTCCATCCATTCACACAACCTTTGTTGGCATTGTCCACACCTCCTTTTGCTCCCACCTTTGATCTCCTCCCTTTAATATTGTAACCTATTCTGTATTCTCACCCATCTACTTGTCCATATGTGTTGCAACCAAAGTGGGTGGAACCTTAGTTGATTGTCACTTTTTAATCCATTGATTGCCATATTTCAATTGACCTTGTTGTTTCGTTGCCATGCCTTTTGAGTTCTTCTCCTCTCTTTCATTGTAGATTGGCCTTGAGCTTCTTCATAGCTTCTGCTTGGTGGCCTTATTTTCTTCTCGTAGGCTTCTTTGCTTTGTTGCAAGGCCTTTTACTTCGAGCTTCTTTCCTTTGAAGTTGATGAAATGAAGGAACTTACACCACCCTTAACAAGAATGCAACCCCTTTTAGAACACTCAGTAAATCTCAAACAAATGAGCTATTCTTCCTGAAGGTGGTCGAGACCTATGACCCCTTCCCTTGTCTCCACTGTTCAATTGAAGTAGTCAATCATGTAGTGCCTTTAGAGGTTCTATGGCTTTGGGGTTGTAGAGTATATGCCCTTCTTCTTGACAAGGAGCTTTGATATGCCTCTTGAAGTAATTTGGAAGTTAAATGCTCGTGAGTTTAAAGATGATGAATATTTTTCATAACCCCTTCACTTCCCTTGCGTTATCAAGATAATACTTACTTGGTAAGAATGCCAAATTTTTAACTTCAAGCAAACTTCGAAACCACCTACATATACGTTAAGCAATAGAGGTTCACACAATGAAAAATAATAATTGAACAAACATGCTCGCTTTCCTTAAAAGTGGATTTCAAGTGTTTTGTGTATTGCTAACGAATTTTCTTTTTAGTTTGTATAGAGAGAGATCGTATGTGTAGAAAAGGCATGACATTCAATGGAAGCCATGAGTTTTACAACTTGGCTATAAGCTACTCATAGACACCACTTTCAAATGCATTGGGGTGCTAGTTTTTGAGCCCTTACATCTCTTGCATGCCACTAGAGCTTGCCATCAATCTTCACTTGGTTTCAATCCTTTACATATAAAAACATTTTCAAAATCTTATGCTTTTTTCCACACTCTAAACCGTTCAAATTGTTCCTCCAAGTTTGTTATGGGTTTATGCAACCTTGAACCACTAGCCCAAGTTATTATATTTTAACACGAATGGGATCCAACATTAGATTTGATTTTAACACGAATGAGCTTTAGCATAGTTTTGTGGTCATTTTGACCTCACTCATGATCTTGTCCAAGCTAGAGCAAGACCATGATTCCACTAAGAAATGTCTAAAATTTTGTTGAGAGCATGATATGGCAATGGCTTGATAGGAAATGGTTTCACACCCATAGACTTAGAGTAATGTTTCCTTAGAAAACATTTTCATACCTTGCAAAAGTTCCATTTCCATTGACATGATTCCCCTTGGCAATGGCACCCATAGTTTGTCACTTATTCTTATTCAAGATTGTGAGGTTTTTGTCGCCTTCTTGCATTATGTTTACTCTTAATGAGCTTATGTGCTTGCATCGTAGACTAGGGCTTTAGAAGTAGTATTATATGAAGAGAAGCCGCAAAGGTTATAATGTGAGTTTTGCAAGAGGTAAAGACACTTAGGTTTTAAGAAATCTATCTCCATGTCGAATAGGGTTTAGAAATGGTTATAGGATTCATAAGGGGGTAGGGATGAGAAAAGGTTTAGGACAAAGAGCTAGTCTCCTTTGTTGAATTGATGGAGGGTAAGTATTTAGATGTCTATCTTTGATTTTTAGGGTTTAAAGAGTAGAATGAGGATAGGAATCGTTTTAAAGAGGGTTTAGAGATTAGAAATGGTTTTATGGGGAGTAGGAATAGGGTGGTTGGGAGAGAATAGTAGAGGATAAGTGAAGTGAATGGAAGTGTAGGAGAGAGGGAGAAGCTATAGGATTGCATAGGTTTAAAAGTGGGAGTTAAGGGGTTAGAGCATGCTACTACACGTTGGTATTGCAAGGGAGCATGGATAATTGAGAAAAAGTGCAGTAGTACCAAGTGAGTTTCATGAACATAATGCCCAAGGAGTGTGCACTTCATTCCTTAACCTTTTCCTGCATTTGCAAAATTGATTTTGAAGAACCAGTGGCTCCAAAGAAACATAATACTTCACCAAAATGTTTGATAGATAAGGAAACAACTCATACTCCCCTTATAACAAATAAGTGGGTGAGGCCAAGACATGGATCCTATGTACGTGGAAGCAGTTGTTGTTTCGCCTATTGAAAGCTGCCAGAGCTTCCCCGTGTCTTTGTTACCCTAATCATGCTAGGTTCATTGCTTACAGGAAAGTCTTCGGGTGGATAGCCCCCTCTCAAGTCCAAACTAGTACACGGTCACCAGATCAATGAACTTCAGTCCTCCAATGACAACTGGCATATAACAGCTCACAAGGATCAATCAACTATGTCTGGATTTCGGCACTGGCAATCTACTGACCCATCCGAATCTCCAGCAGCATCGGACAATATCTTCAACAGAATACTAGGAGGCCTCCTTTGGATTTGCCAGGTCATAATGTCCAAACAAAAGACATATTGGTAATATACAGTCACTTGAGTTAGTGGGAACAACTCCTTGTGGCTTGAGGTCCTGCTTGAAAGCCTACCTCGTTAAGTGACTCCCTTCCCCCTGCATTAAGTGGTTGGTCTCGCTGCAATAAACAAGCAAGCAATCCTCTATTGGGATGAGGAAAGCCTTCTGGCTGCGCATATTGATGCAACCATGAAGAAGCCCACAATTAACATCTCATTGTCACAATCTTGGTGTCAAAAGCAAAGGCAATAGCAGGGCAAATGTCAAGGAATCTTATCTTCTTCTTATCTTATATATATTTCTTATTTGCAAATTGCCAAATGTCTTATACATATTTCATTTTGCAAATTGCCATATTGTTGGTATAAGAGAGTCCTTCACATCATACCTTACCTTGTTATTTTATTTGTAAGTGTTATTTGTAGTCAGAATATGAGGCTAATATGTGGCAAGAGGAGGAAAGTCCAGAAAGGAGAAAGAAGAGAGGTGTTGGGAAAAAAGATTAATGAGGCATGTAAAAATGAAGGCTGGCCTTGCATATGGGTTTTCTTTAAAATTTCAAAAAGTTAGGTTTCCTCCATCTCATGTATAGTGACCAATTTGCATGTATTCGTCTTTGCTTCTTTACAACCTATGCTAACTACTAGCCCCCATGCCCACATGTTATCTTTCATCTTTTTGCTTCAATTGACAATTTCCTCACCAAATTCATGGTAGCTCCTTGCCATGCTCAAGCAATCCCCACCTCGGCCCTCTCAACATTTAAAAGAAATTGTAGGATGCAAGGATTTCATGAATCATCTCTCCTTTGGTAAATTTAAAATCTCTGAAACCATGTCTAAGAATGCAAATATGTGGACGTTTGGGGACAACAAATGGGGCCCTTCTCTCTACTCTTTGAACCCTGGAAATGGCCTAAGCAATGCACACCTTTGCTTGGGACTAAATGTAGATGATCTTGGTGAAGACATCTTTCCATGGAGTGCAAGGCAAAGATTACAAAGCTATGTGGAGGAAGATTGATCCTGTGGTGATGCAATAAGTTTTCTTTGATAATCAAAGCAAGGTTTTCCAATCAATGGTTAGTAACAAAGTCTCAAGAAGTAGCACAAAGTCTTCTCTGCATATATTAAGGAGAGAGGAGGCTGAAATTGCCACGTGGAGCATGGAGGGGAGGTTAAAATTGCCACATTGTGCATGGAGGGAGTCCACCTTAGAGCTCAAATGATTTGTGTGTGTGTGTGTGATTTTTGTGTATGATTTGTTGTAGCTAAAAGATTGTGAGGCACAGACAACAAGATCTGAATTAGCGTGAGAGTGATACAAAGTGCAAATCTTTCAGACACAAGATCCACTCGAAAGACATCATAGAGCGCTATGTGCTTTGGTGAGAGTGTTCAATCAGAGGGCTATCTATGATGGCTTTGTTTGAATCAATCATCCAATAGCGTGATTAGTAGAAGTTATAGAGATGGACCATGGAGTGGTTTTGAAAGTACGACATCTTTTGAGAGAGCTCCTTCTGAGTAAAAGTGAAGGTTATGCCATGTGGTACTCTCTCTTTTCCCCTTTGCTTGCTCGTTCCATGTTAGAGAAGGAAGGTGTAAGAGCATGGGATTGGGGGAGAGAGATTAGAAGGGAGGAGTAGAGGGAGGGGAGGAGTTGCAAGGTTAGCGGAGAGGGAAGAAGGGGAACAAGGTCAGGACATGCTTTTGGACGTGTAGTGCAAGGGAGCACGGACACCTGGAGAAAATGTATTAAACACCAAAATAGAACTCAACATAATCCCCAAAGAGTGTGAGCTTCATGCTATCATGAGGTATTTATATAAGTTGGAGAGCCTCTCTCTCTAAAAGTAGGAATTGTAAGACTTTCTCTCTCTACATGTAGAACTTTCATCTAGGATGCGCGCGTAAAAGTTGCATGTAGGACGTGCATGTAGAAACTGCATGTTGGAGTTGCATGTAGAACATGCATGCAGAAACTGCATGTAAGAACTATGTGTAGAACATGCATGTATGTTAAGGCATTAACAGTACATGGGGTTATCGTGGAGTTAGCACGGATTCCTAGAGGCACAAGTACCCACAACCTTTTGAGTAACGGTTGCAATGGCACATTGTATATCCATGAGACTAGTGTCTTTGATTATTCTATGCATCTATTCACATATTTGAATTTCATAGAGATGTGTCTCTTTTTGCATTCTTGTGTCTCTGTGTATTTTTGAATGTGCATGAGTATGTTTTCCACCGTAGCACCTTCCACTTAGGGTGTTACACATTGGTGACCATAATTTATCACATTTTCTACATGTGTGGGGTGTGTGTAGAGCACCATGGTGTGCCAGTCATGTCTGCATTATCGGGCAGGGCGACATTTGACTTGACCAAGGCCTACGGTTTTTGTCGATTTGCAAGCGTGCATTGACCACAAGTGAGTGCAGATTTGTAAAGTGCTCATAGACTTATTCGCGGTGAATACAAGGTCGTAACACACTCAATTTGGTGATTGACGCTTCGCGAATGAATCTGTTCGGCATGTTTGGCATATGCATGTGGAGATCAACTATATGTCCGATTGAATCATGGAATTAACCAGTAGCATGCATGTAAACGAGGTTGAAAGGACCCCCAGATCCCCTAGTTTTAACAATAAGGCTACCTCGGTGGCCTAGGCGATCTATTTCCACTGACGGAGATCCCCTGGTAAAGGGAGATAGCACAATCCAAAAGATGTCACAGGAGACGTATGGTGATGCCCAGAGTGAACCAGAACACCCCATAGGAAGAGGTGAGGACACTCCGGTAGTTTTGAGGTGATGTTCGAATTCGGTATCTACTGTTCGCCCTTTTTCACATGGTCGGTGTGTGATGAGTGAACCATCATCAACCGACTGTGGGACACGTCTCATCAACGATACAAGATTTGTTCACCACTTCGCAATCTTCACCAGCAAGAGGTGGACAAGTTCCACTTGTGCCGGTTGTTTCGATCGTTCCACTCATTCCAGCTCCCATGTCGACTGTGAATGTCAAGTATACAAATTTATGGGGAAATCTCAAGATGGTCGGAATGCATATGTTTGACAGTTCAACAAGATCTATGTGTTCAATGCACTGGGTGTGGTGGATCCGACATAGAAGGAAGCGATATTTGAGTCGATTCTAGAGTGGAAGGCATCAAGATGGTGGGCAAAATACCTTTTAGATGAATTCGCAACCTATGATGCCATCAAGGTCACATTCGTGAGGTGGTTTTGCAAAGAGAAGATGATTCCACAGACTCTGGAGGGATTGCGGATCTTGGAGCAAGGCGATCAGGATGTCGAAGACTATGTGGCTCAGTTCGGTATACTTTTGCAACATGTTCTTGTCACCCAGCAACCTACGATGGAAGTGCTTAGTGAATACTTTATTTCCAGATTGGCCAAGGATGTGCAGATGGCAGTGGCTACTGCGAACAAAGCCACAATGCCTCTGAATGATGTATGTCACTTAGGCGATCCGTGAGGGAGAGGAACTCCAAGGTTGAACAGCCAAGCACCACAAGTCATCCAAGGGAAAAAGCAAATCCAAAAAGAAGTTATCAAGGAAAAAGCATAGAGGTAGTGATGATGAGACGGACGATGAGAGTTCGGATGAGAGTTCCTCTAACGAAAGCAATGAGTCAAAAGACTAAGAAGAGAAGAAGTCCAAAAAGATCTCTAAAGGAGGAAAAGGGATTCTGCGGTTTCTGGAGGGCACTCACTTGGTCGAGGAAGAACAGAACTCTGGTGTGTTCACTGTCGGAATCTGGGCCATTCAGCAATGGAGTGTGCTTTAAATGAGAAGTGGTGTGCCATCTGCATGACCAATATGCACACCATATTCGAATGTCATTAACAATTAACAATGGATGAGGTCCAAGATCACAGGGATAGACGCAATGGACAACACCCACATCTACTTGGCCCGGAGCTTCATACATGCAACAATCTGGGACTGCGGAGACCCATGGAATAACCTTCCTCCATAGGTGGTGGCAACAGAGGAAGCCGTGGTGGCCATGCACAAGGAGGGGCTGGTCGGGGTGGTACTCAGACAAAGGCCTAGCTATTCTACTTAGGGAAAGGCCATTAGAGGAATGAATGCCCAAAGGCTCAGTGGGATTGGCAAAAAGTGGAACGGTAGAAGATGGCTAGGAAAATGCCAAGCACATCAATGGTGCATATTGTGGATGATGACCTAGCAGTCTCACTTAAAGTTAACGTAGTGATGCATTTAGGCAAAGGAATGTGGGGCAAATAAGGAAAGACACTAGCACTACTACAGTGGCTAATACAGGAAGCAGTGAGACGACAGGTGGTCGATTGGGTTCAAGAGACAGCCCCATCAAAACTAGGGCCACAGTTCCCAGACCTAGGCTGGAAAAAATACAAAAAGTTCAATTCCTAGAAGTGTCACATTCTATTGCAATAGAAGAGCCACAGTGCTTGAGGTGGAGCATCTTCCATGCCGTACCTCTCACTGACATGCGCATTCTAGTTATTTCCACGAAAGCACATGGCCAAAGCTTTTCACACGTGCTTGTTGATGGTAGTTCCAAGATTAACATTGTGACATTGAAGACTTGTCAGGAGATGGGCTAGACAAAATGGGAGCCTACACCATTCTTGGTGCAGATGGTAGATCAGCGGGCGAGTTCTCCCACTCGAAATCTTGAAAGCCATTGGTGATGGAGGTCATAGGAATCTAGTTCATCATTTCATTCATCATTCTCAGCATGGAAGCACCAAGTTAGGAGTAAAGCTTTTTGTTAGGTCAACCTTGGTTGCAGCAAGCCAGAGCCATGCAGAATTGGAAACTCAATACCTTGTCTATGTGGAGAGGCAAAAAGAAAGTCCGTGTTCTGATGGGTGTAGTGACCATGCTAGAAGGAGTAGCGCGACTAGTGTTAGCAAAAACAGTCGACATGGTAGATGGCCTAGATGAGGAGGAGAAAGAGTTTTTGTGGGAAAATCCAAATCTGGTCCCGTTGTTCACGGTTGATGTCTAGGAGATTTCCACATAGTACCTCCTGCTTGGACCCTTCGTAGGAATGCCAACCCCACTACCACAGACTGGGACGACGAATGATCTAGTTGTAGTGGATTGGGATTTACGTGATGTTTTTGAGCAGGAATGGAATTCAAGGAACACATGGAAAGAGTGACCCGCATTCATGAAGATGCCCTCGATATAGTGTTTCTAGGCATGGATGGGTGCTCCAAACCTGTGAAGATCAGCACCCTACTTATGAGGAGTTTTGGACAAAGTTGGTGTCACTATTGCTCAAGGAGTTTGCAGTTGTATTGACGTGGAATTTCTCTGACATGCGGGGCCCAAGTTTTACCAGCACCGAGTCAACTCGAAGAAAGATGCCCACACAACCAAAATACAGAGAGATCGGATGAACCTGCATGTGGCTAAGTAGGTAAAGGCAGAATTGGAGCATCTTTTGCAAGTGGGATTCATTGCACCACAGAGTGGATTTCTCCGATTGTCATTGTACCCAAGAAAAATAAGAAATTGTGGATCTATGTGGACTACCAAAAACTCAATGCTGCAACTGTGCCAGATCCCTTTCCACTTCCGTACATGGACCCAATGCTAGATGAAGTGGCAAGGCATGAGGTCTATTTCTTCTTGGACGGGAATTGTGGGTACAATCAAATCCGAATGGCACTGGATGATCAACCCAAGACATCTTTCATCACTGCTTGGGGGGTGTACGTCTATACTGTGACGGACTTTATGAGGATTTTGTTAGATGATCTCATTGTGTTCGGAGCAAAAGTGGATCATTTAGAGCACCTGTAGCTATGTTTCAAACATAGCCAAGAAGTTTCCTTCAGCATGAACCCGAGGAAGTGTGCATTCGCAGCTCGCAATGGCCATTTGCTGGGTCACATCATCAGCGCAGACGAAATTGTGATGGATCCTGACAAAGTGGAAATCATCATGTAGGCACCTGCTCCCACTAGGTGGTGGCAAAGGGGGCATTGGGGACACCATGGCTGTTGGTCAAAGGAGGGGCACTCAAACTGGGCATCTCTAACGGAGAAGAGATTCTGCCCTCTTTATTCCTCTTCTGCTTCTTCTATTGTGTAGGTAGCACAATCCGAGGACCGTTTGGCACCGAAGATCAGATCGCCACTTTGAGGCACAGGGGAACCTCTGTGTCACCTCTAATGGGAAAGAGGATGTTGAGCACATGACCAACCGTTGTCATCATTGGAGTTCCCCGTGCTGCTTTTGCCACCCGTCATGCCTCCACTTGAAATTTGTCCTTCAAATTGAAAGCCCATGCAACCGTGACTGAGACTCTACAAGTGATAACACCCCTCAGGTGTGCATGGAGATTGTATATTTCTTTGCCTATAGAAACAAAGACTCCTAGAGCCAATGGTAGCCTTCTCGAAGCTGCGTGCTATCGTAGCTCAACCACTGGTTGATTACTTCATCACTTAGCACTAGGATTGGCAACAACATGATGTTGAGCTCTACACAAGTGCCATGCCCATGAGGGAGCAAACTGATGAAGAGATTGATAGAAAGCTGAGGAGAAGAGCATGATAAAGCAGATGAGAAAGCACAAGTGTGAGGCACTATGAGTGCACAATAGGAAGAACTAGACTTAGTTGATGCTAGGAAGCAATGGAGCGGATGACACCAAACTCGAGATATCACTAGCAGTTAAGTGCCCATCATCACATGGACTACAAGATCTTGCCATTGATTATTGTGCTTCCACTCTGAACCAAGAAATGAGTAACTCACATTTCATAGGAAATGGGCATTTAAGGTGCCCCTCATGATGATACCTCCGCAATTGAAAACCATTTACTAGAAGTGGTAGCACCCAGCCTTGAAGCTCTGCCAAATAAAATGAAGTCGAGCCGCAATACTCAAAAATCCAAAATGGGCTAGACCAACGCATCATCAACTTGCCCGGCATCCGTCCCATGCGGCTATTGAAAGCCAACACCAGCTGCCCCTTCTTGAAGAATTTTGTTTTCCAGGCCAAGTCCACTCTCTGTTTCCTACATGCATGAACCACTCGAGTCAAGTAATAGCTCTCCATCCACTCTTCATCCAGCTATTCCAACACATCAAGCTAGAATTCTAGAGACTCAAGATTGTGTAAGTAACCTCTCCTCCACTACAATGCGGAAACTAGGCACCGCATACTCTAGGGGAGTGATGGCCTCCATAGCAAATGCGAGTTTGAATGGCATCAAGGCCTATGGCTACCTGGAATGAAGTGCAGTATGCCCATATTACAGATAGCAACTTCTCATCCCAATCCGTCTGATGACTGCTGACCAGCAAGGTGGGTGATCCATTTGAATTGCTTATTGGAAGACTTTGATTGGCCATTTGGTTGTGGATAGTACAAAGAGGACTTCTTGTGAATCACCATGTAAAACAATGTCATCTCCTTAATCACCTTGGCCACGAAATGTTTTCTGTGATCACTCACCAACTCAATGGGACAGCCAAACTGGCAAAAAATATCCTTCTACAAGCACTTGGTTGTTGATCGTGCTTTATTATTCCACAGAGCCCATGCTTCCACCCATTTGGTACAGTAATCTGTACAAGCACTTGGTTGTTGATCATGTTGTATTATCCTGTAGAGCCCATGCTTCCACCCATTTGGTCGAGTAATCTGTTGTGGCTAGCACGTAACAATTCCTGGTCCATGCAGCTACGAGGTTGAACAAGCCCATAAAGTCTAGTCCCCATTTTTGAGACTGTCCTAAAGGTAGCACTGGCTACATCGTCATGCGATCCCGATCGAAAGGCTAATCGAGTCGTTGACACAGGTCACACCGCAGCATGAAGCCGAGAATATTTTTGTAGCATGGGCCACCAAAGTCCAGCTTACGGCACTTTCTTAACTGTGATTGCTCTCGCAAAGTGGCCGCCTGCCACTCCATAGTGAGCCTTCGTGAGCACTACTTCTTGTTCATGGGGCAGCACGCATCGGCCCTTGGACATTCATCAAACGTCTTGGTAGAGTTTGCTAACTAACTATTCAAATCTACAGCTTCATAAAGCCAACCGCTTTTGTTGATCTCTCGTCAAGTACTGTGGCATAGTGCACGTAAACATAAAATATAGCATTTCATCATACCAGGACCAAGGGGTCTCTTGGCAAACCTCAACCGCATATTGGCGTCCACATCAATAGCTGCAAAGACCACATCCAAGAACTCGTCCTCGATGTCAGTTGTAGGATCGCCATATTCCAAACAAGACAAGTAGTATGCAACCAAATTTGCAATCTAGGTTGGTGTACCACTTCACATACTACGATCTAGGTAGTCTGCATGCTGTGATCCAAATGAGACAGGTAGTCCACATGCTGCGATCCAGGTCGGTGTACCACTTCGAAGTCAAATTATTGAAGAAGAAATACCCAGCTTGCGAGTCAACCTACGTGGTCCTATTGGCTCACCAAATAAATAAGTGTAGAATGGTCTACATGGAATACGAAACAGTGACGCAGGAAATAGTGTCAAAATTTCTTCATAAAAAAGATCATCCCCAGACCTTCTTGCATCACTGAATAGTTATGCTCTGCTGGGAAATTGCTAGTTTTTCCTGACAATGATGTGGCCTCTAAGCCCTAGATTCCATTACAGGGATTTCCCACCATTCAATCTTCCAAGACTTTTGCCAACTCTGTTAGCAGAGCACAAGGACTGAGTGCCCTAGAGAATCATATTCTGACACTTACAACTATAGGCGAGAGGGTCGCCTTCTTTCAACATCTACCTCAATACCTCGCTCTGCACCATGCCTCGATTCTCAAGCAATGGTGGCATCCAAGTGCCAAGGAGTCTCGATATCAGCTTTTCTCGCATCAAAGTTAAGCGAGATCTATGCACCTGTCGTTGCACCATCCTTGAGAGCGTCGGGAGAGTCTAGGTCCCAACACCCTCCAAATTCGAGCACTTCTAGCAAAGCTAAGTGCCTCTCGCACTCTAGCTCTTTTGCACGTATTGTGGTTCATGTCACGAATAGTCCACAATCATTGCCTTCAGTCCTTGTCATGATTGACGAGTCTCTTCCTACTAACTCAGTCACAGAGGATGAACCCGTGACTTGAGGTTGTTCGTATTGTGGCAAACCGAGCCATTCTTATGATGTTTGTACTCCGCCCACGTACATGCAGCCCCGCTGAAACCACATTGTGCGAATCAGGCTTTCTAGGCTACACATTTCATGCTGGCCTAGATGTCTCAAGGCTCTAAGATCCCTTTGGGCAATAATACATCTTGGGCTCAGGCACTAAGACATCTTAAAGACATAATCCCTCCTAGAAGCTGCTGCGTGCAAATGGTCCCCATTACCAAGTGCAAATGTCTCCATGGGCCCTTCTTTCCTAGCACCCCTGAGAATTTAGTTCCTACTCAGGCCTATACCTGTGTTTCAGCAATTGAGTTTGACTCATCATCTGATTCCAGTCGTGAAAAAATCTTGTGTGGCAATCCACTCACCCCACCCTCTCCCCTTGAGCACCTAGTGTTGCCTATGTACCTACTCCAAGGAGTTAACCCACCCTTCATGCTTGTTCTGACCTATCACAAAATGACATCCAGTAAAACGTTGCCTGAGAAGGTCTCTTGTCTTGCAAAGGGGGATTCCAATGAGACATCCACTTGTGGAGGATGTTCCCATGACTAAGCTCATAGAGGAACAAGCTACTAGCCACGGACTCCCACCCTCAGAGCGGGAAAAAAGTGATCCAGACGATCTCTTGCCTTGCAAAGAGGGGCATACTCTTCTTCTAGGATCTTTTGAATGACGTGTTCTCTTGTTTCGATGAGGAACAATAAGCACTTCTTTTACCCCTCAAAGCCATGTGGTATCCCTTTGGTCTCTGGGGCATCGAGTCATTGTCAATTAATTTTTGTTGCCAATTTTTTGTTCGAGGATTGTGTTGTTAGTAAAGTCGATAACCTCGCTTGAGATACCTCTCCGTGTCTCGTAATCTCCTTGGACTAGAATCTTCATCAAGTTTCTACCCTTTCATCTTTCTTTTAGCCCCAGTTCTTGATAGCGACAACTATTCCAAACTTGTGTGGCTCTACCTTTTATCTCCTTCTCTCAAAGCATCTCTAGCTTGTTGGGTGCCTCTTTAGATGTGTAGTATTTTTCTTAATGTTTGAAGTTATGGAATTGCATACTTGCTCTCTTTCAAGAGGTACTTCCATTTCTTGGACTTCCTAGCAATTCTAGAGTCACCCAAAGGCTTTATGGATTCCTTATGTCATTGCAAACATCTATACCTGATGATCTATTGATGGTTAATTACTCTGGATCCTAGCATCCTCTCCAGCACTCCGTGGTGCCCACGGTGATAAAATGTGTGGATTAGTGGATGATTAGTGTGCTTGTGTGTATGTTGAGCTATGGAGGTGACAAAATATGAAGAGGGGAGAGGAGAAGAGTGGAGATGAGGAGAAAGGGCAGAACTAGAGAGCACACCACAAATGACTAACTATACACTAGATTTAGTTGAAAAAATAGAATATATACAAATCCATTTAGGGTTAGGGTTAGGGGATTGAACCCTTTCCTTTATAGCACTCTATAAGGTTAGTGCTATGCACATATGATCACATGATGGTGCTATGCACACATGATCACATGATGTTGAGCATGAACTCTCAACACCTTCCTTGAAGATCAACATCATGAAGTAGGCCTTCCCTCAAGATGACGATTCTGGGGAATCAAAGAAGGACTGAGCATTACATTTCATCACACCCCTTTAATGGGAATGTCCTTCCTCTATGTCAAACCAAGAGCTAGTCGGTGTTTCTCGAATAGCTCTTTACCGAGTGGTTTGGTAAAGATGTCTACAACATTCTCTTTGCTATCACAATGCTGCAGTATGATGTCACCAAGTAACACTCTTTCTCTGATGAAGTGCTTTCTGACATCAATGTGCTTTGTCCTAGAGTGATATACTAGATTCTTGGCCAATGCTTGAGCCGATTGATTATCACAGTATATTGTTGTTGGCTTTGACTCATCAAAGTAATCTGTTTCTGACAATAGTCTTCTAAGCCATATAGCCTCACATGCACCGCTCTATATTCTGCTTCAGTCGAAGACAAAGAAACAGTTGGCTATTTGTTTGACAACCATGATATAGCACCTTGACCAAGAAAAAATACATATTCCTATGTCGATCTCCTAGTCTCATGATCTTCGCCATAGTCACTATCACAGTATCCATGCAACCGTGGATAACTTTTGCTATATTCTATCCCAAACTGTCTTGTACCTCTGATGTATCTCAAGACTCTTTTGGCTGCATTCCAGTGAGACTGTTTTGGATTTGCCATAAACTGTGCAAGTGAGCTTACTGCATAACAAATATTTGGTCGTGTGATTGGCAGATATATAAGAGATCCTATGAGCTGCCTGTAGTATCCGTCATTGACTGTAGGCTTTTCTGAATCTTTAGTTTCAAACTCTGTTCCATGGGAGTGGCTGCAATCTTGCAATCTGCCATATGAAACTTCTTCAGGAGACTATCAACATACTTGAGCTGACGCATGAATGTGCTATCTGAATCTCTCTAGAACTCAATTCCAACACAATAGTGCATAAGTCCAAGGTCTTTCATGTCGAACTCTACAGATAAGTCTTGTTTCAGTTTTTTGATGAAGCTATCCTTGCTTCCTGTCACAATCAGATCATCTACGTACAAAAGTGCAATAGTAATGTCTTCCCCTTGAACTTTGTAGTAGAGAGTATGATCTGCATTGGACTTCATGTATCCCAGATTAGCAAAATACTTATCAATTTTGATGTACCAACTTCTGGGTGCTTGCTTTAAGCCGTAGAGACTTTTCTTGAGATGGCAAACCTTATTCTCCTTTCTTGGTTCAACATAACCTGCTGGTTGTTGCTTGTAGACTTCCTCGTCTAGATAACCATTGAGAAATGCATTCTTGACATCGAGCTAATACACATTCCATCTGCTGAGTGTCGCTAGTGATATCAAGAACTGTATGGAATCCATCTTTGCTACTGGAGCATAAGTCTCATCGTAGTCCTGACCATATTGTTGTGCAAATCCTTTTGCAACTAGTCTTTGAATACTGCCATTTGGATTGTACTTCACTTTGTATACCCATTTGTTTGCTATGGCCTTCTTTCCTGGTGGAAGGTCGCATAATTCCCAAGTATTATTCTTATACAAAGCATCCATTTCTTCATTCATAGCAGTTTGCCATTCTGGCTTGTCTATTGCGTCTTTGAAGTGCGTCTTTGAAGTACACTGGCTCTTCTGTAGCCATGATGGTAGTCATAAGAGCATAGTTAGTGGTTTCCACCTGAATTGCTTTGCCTTTCTGAGCATATGTCAATCTGGCTGGAGGTCTACTTTCGCTAGTAGACCGTCTGAGCTGCTGTGGCTCTGCTTGGGGTGTTGCTAGTAATTCTTGCTCTTCTTCATCAACCTATTCTGTAGATGACTGCGAAGTCGATGCTTCTATCTCCTGTGTAGGTGAGGTTTTCCATTCTGATTCCTCATCAAAGATTACATCTCTGGAGATAATGACCTTGCGGTTGATGGGATCATACAATTTGTATGCTTTGCTTTCTTCACTGTAGCCAACCATGATGCACTTGCATGACTTCGCATTTAATTTCTTGCGATGATCATCATGTATGTGGGCATATGCTATGCAAGCAAATATGCGGAGGTGCCCAATGTGTGGCTTATGTCCAGTGAATGCTTCATAAGGAGTTATCTATTGTATCGGTTCGGTAGGAAGCCGATTAAGCAAGTAGTTTGCTGTAGCTATTGCTTCTGCCCAATACTGTTACGGAAGATGCTTCTCACTAAGCATTGCTCTAGCAGTGTCTGCTAAAGTCCCATTCTTCCTTTCAGCTCTTGCATTCTGCTGAGGGGTATTTGCACATGTGAATTGTCTTCGAATGCCGTGATTTTTGCAAAAGTTCATGAATGCTGAAGACATGTATTCACCTCCTCAATATGATCTCATGACCTTGATCTTTCTGCCTGTCTAGTTTTCTACCATGGCTTTGAATTCTTGAAATTTGGAAAACACTTCAGATTTCTCTTTCAGAAAGTAGACCCAACAATATTTGTTGTAGTCGTCGATGAAAGTCAAGTAGTAAAGTGAACCATTGATGCTACGGGTCTGGGCATAACCCCATACATGTGTATGTATTAAATCAAGAATACCTCGTGCATGAGAGGTACTTCTGACAAAGTTGGTTTGCTTTTGTTTGCCGAAGCATCATGCTTCACAAACTTTTCCAAGAAATTGTAGCTTCGAAATCCCAATTGCCATATTTTGATTCCTGAGATCTAACAAGTACTTGAAGTTGACGTGACCATATCTCTTGTGCCATTTTGCAGATAGTGGCATCTGTTGCAGTTGAGCTGACATGGCATGCTTATCTGGTACTGTAGCTAGCATTCTATATAAGGGTCCTTCCTTGACACTTTTTGCTACTAGCTTGGATTTATATCTGATAGTGCATTCATCTCCATCAAAGATGACTTTGTAGTTGTGTTCCGTCATTTGACATACTGCTAAGAGGTTCTTGCTGAGCTTCGGAACATAGAGCACATCTTTCACCAATGCTTTCGTACCAGTGAAATTGTTCATAGGGATAATACACGTCCCTTGAACTAGATTCGGTGTATTGTCTGCTGTGTAGATGACATTTTTCTGACCTTCTAATGGCTTTATTTCTATGAACCATTGTTGATGATTTGTCATGTGAGATGATGCACCGTTGTCGATGTACCAAGGATCCTGTTCCACCTTGTCGACTTGATAGCTGAAATCCTCTTTGGGATTGAAATCAGTGTCTAGGTACACTGTCTAGGTACACTGTATCACTCTGATGCATTTCCTCGCTTGCAAGAAACATATTTCCATGTTCATTTGCAAAATGACTATGACTAGAATGTCCACCACGATGATTTCCTCTGCCTCAAAAATTCCCTCGATTACTGTTGGATTGACCGCCTTGATCGTACTGCTTCTTGCGGCAATCTCTTTCATAGTATCCAAACTTGTGACAATAATTGCACTGTATGTTTGACACGTTGGTGGATGCATTCCCTCATCCTTGAAATCTTCCTCGATTGGAATGATTTCCCCTTTGGTGATTTTGATGCTACTAAGGATGATGCTGATGCTAATGTTGATGCTGACTTTGATTTTGTTGATGATGATGTTCTGATGATGACCACTTTTCTGGAATGATCTGCCTCTGCCTCTGTCTGAAGCTGTGAATGCCTGATCATAAGAATGACCTTTACGTGCTTGAATTGCCTGAGTTCTGAGTTATTCACCAAGTATGACTGACTGAAGTTCTTCCAGCGTTGGATGGCAATACTCTAGACTAGATTCTCGTATCCTTCTCCTAGTCCATTCAGGATTACTTGAACCATTTCTATGGGGTTCATAGTCTCTCCTCCTGCTGCAAGTTGATTGTTGTAGTCTTTTATCCGGAGTACATAAGCATGATCGGTTTCACTGCTGTTGCGGAAACTCTAGTTAATTTGGTTTCTCAGTGTGAGAATCCTGGATGTGTTCTTGGACTCATAAAGAGCTGCGAACATATCCCGTGCTTCTTTCGATGTCTTGACTGTGTTGAGCTATCCTAGCATGACATCTTGCACATTCTGCTTGATCAGATGATAGGTGTACTTGTCTTTCTTATCCCATTCTGCCTGAGCTCGGGCAATGGCAGGATCTGCTACTGGTGCAAAAACTGTTTGTGTAGCTGTAGATCCCGTTGCTAGTGCTGTGGGACGATAGGTGGAGTAGAGTTACTAGTGGCTGGATCGTCCAATGGTCTAGGTGTAGACCCATCGACATACTCCCATTTGTCCTAAAGTACAAGAATGGGTCTCCATTCGGTATTTCCATGTACCATAATTGGAGTTGTCTAACTTAGCAGATGCCTCCAGATTGAGGTTGCTAGTCGTAGACATGGTGCAAGAAATGTACTCAAAAGTGTCGTGAAAATCTCTGTATGAATTAACTGCAAATACACTGACTGTGCCAAGTGAAATCTTTGAATTGTCGGCGGTGAAGATAGAACTGCAATATATAAAATCTGATCTGTATTACAAGGCTTGTGGCAAATGATGTCAGGAATAGCCAAGAGGCTTTACAAGGCTGAAATGATGTGCACAATGTCGTGAGATACCCGAATAGGCTTTACAATGGTGGCATGTGTGTGTGAAATCAAGTGCTATCTGCGCACCACTGAAACAATCTGCAATGCCTCTATAATCTCTGAAGTCTACTCACTGAACTGATGAACGTAAGGTTTCAGGTAATGTAATGATGTGAAACCGTATGTGAGCATATGGACCGACTGCGAGTAGGTACTAGTCAAGTTGAAGCCATAAAGGCTCTTTTGGAGCTTGCATACCATGTGCTCCTTTACCTGCACCACAAATTTCTCTGGCCGCGACACATAGATCTCCTCATGTAGATCACCATGCAAGAACGCTGTCTTGACATCCATCTGGACAAGATCCATGTCCTCTCGTGCAATGAGTCCAAGCACTCTATGCAAAGTTGTCATCTTCACCATTGGAGAGAAGATCTCATGAATCCATTAATGGGTCCTTCTCGCTCTAGATTCAAAGGGGGATGTTGGATATCAAAGCGTGTGTGTGAGAGTCCTAGAGTAAGTGTCCCTGACTAGAGTCTTGTGGATGTTAATAGTCCTTGTCCCATTAGTCTTACATCAGATATCAATGTGATCACATGTAAGCTCCTCCCATAACCCCACCTATGATGTAGAAGATAATGCTATAAAAGTGTCATGTACTTTTGACTATGATCACTCAATCATATCCCATGTACTCACCTCATTTCTTGTGTTCCATCTCCTAGATATCAGTCTCCGTCTCTCACCATGTTTCCCAACAAAATGGTCCATGAGTTTACATGCAATCCAACATTTTGGACATCGTATGAATTTTCAGTGACCAAAAAGGCAAGAATGCTAG
Source organism: Dipteris shenzhenensis (assembly GCF_047967505.1). NCBI lineage: Eukaryota > Viridiplantae > Streptophyta > Polypodiopsida > Gleicheniales > Dipteridaceae > Dipteris > Dipteris shenzhenensis. The sequence goes on from NC_141621.1 coordinate 23,862,295, forward strand.
CCTACTAGCCTTATATGTTATAATGCACTAGAACGAAGTTTTAAAAAGGCGTTCTTGAGGTTGAACAAGAAAACACAAGATGGCAAAAATGAAACAACATTAAATAAGCACTCCTCGTGCTGAAATTGAAACAACAAACATGCACACCATTTATTCTCTATAATTAATAATGATTGCATGAGAATTTTGGAGCTACAGCAAATCCATTGTAACTGTTCAGGTCGCTCCACATACCTTCATAAGACTAAAATACAATCTTACAAATTAATTTTTTTATAAAACAAGCAAAAGAGCAGAGGAGAGAAGGGAGTAAGCAACTTTAAACAAAATTGTGAGTAAAATTATGAGAAAAATGAGAAAAATGAAAAATAAAAATAACTTAGTAAGCAAAGCTACACCATCAGTACCCAAGCATAAGCTGCCTCCTGGGTTTCGAAAGATTCAAGAAGCATTTGGGTAAACCCAGTGCTTACTAAGCTTTAACTCAATCAACATCCATAGCAAAAAGGAAGAGACGATAAGAAAAATAAATATGAGAGAGAGAGAGAGAGAGAGAGAAAGAGAGAGAGTATATTAAATTAGGTTAACTATCCAACACAACACAACTCATAAAAAGAAGACGACAACTAGTGCTGACACAAGGGAATGAAGATAAACCAACTTACATACAAGAAAACAATTAAACACAAACACAAGCAAATAAGTTTATACAAAAATTAAACAAGTACCTAAGAGTAGATGACCTCCAAAATCAAACAAACTTAAGAACTAAGGAGAAAATGGGCTTTCAAGCTCCCCACTTTGGATTTTGATTCTATGTGCAAGGATTCTAAACATACTCAAAGCAGCAACGAGGATTCTAAACACATCCCAATATCCTCTATCACACCAACAATTACTTTGTTTCTTTCTGTTCCAACACCTAAATTGTGTCACCAACACATTCACCCAAGCTTGACACAAAATCAAACAATATAGCCTTGTATGCAGAAGACCAGCATTCTTTCTCAACTCAACTTCAGTGTTCACAAATCTCCCAAGAACTTTTTAGGTGCAACATCTATCACTACATATTGCTAAGAGACATGTCAATAATTCATGATGCACCCCACGGAAGCATTTGCAATGTATGAGCAGCCCAGGTGGTCAGGACAGACATTTCAAATGCCATATGCAGAAACTCAGCATTATTTCTTCACAACCTGTTTACCTACAGTATCTATCAGTATATATAATACTAAAAATTATAATAATTCATGATGCACCTCATGGAAGCATTTGTGGTGACGCCAGAGAGATGGCTCGTACTAACATTGGAAAGACAACAGAGCATTGTATGAGCAGCACAGTAATCCGAGAGCTGACTTGTATTAATAATGAAAAGACAACAAAGTACTGTATGAGCAGCCCAGATTGTCAGACCACACATCAATCTAGACTTAAAGAGTCGCATGGACTTTTGTTTTCAATATTTATCATTTGCTGCCCGTTTTCAGACAGGATCAATTCCTGAGAGGGGTTCATAAATACAGGAGATAAGGAAACTATTAAAAGCTGGCCAATATTTTCAATCAAGCATCCGTTCCTGCATAAAATGGAAAACACGGAACTGTTTTCCTTGCTGTAGCAAGGGTACCAACTATCGCTTTTTAATCTGAAGTCTTATGGTGCTCAATTCTACCCAGAATACCTTTACAATGGCCTTTAAAGTTAAATACACAATGCTGAGTGACACACACCCACAAAGTAAAGCCATAAGTGTGATCTAAATAATTTATCGTCACTTTGTCAAAACTTTCATCAAACGTCCACTCTACCCATGAATGAAGATACTATTACAGAAAACTCAGGTACTTCCCCTCCGCTTTCTGTTGACTGCATATTCACTTTACACATAGGCCTCCGTGTATGCCCAGCTGACAATGTACCACCAATATCCTCACCACAGGGTGCATGAGACCTGCCTCAATCCCAGTAATTCCAGTGAGGCTCCATTTCCCTTGCACTCCAAGACTGAATAAAGTAATGCCAGCTGTGTTTCTGCTAGGAAAAATCACTGAGTTTAAAAGGGGCATAAGCCAACCATCCGGATGTCAATGCAAATCAAACCACAATGACTGCCTGAAAGACATGCCCCACTGAAATTTGCAGCCATAGACCTTGAGCCTCAATGACTGCAACTTTTCTAGTCCACCTGCATTCCAAAGCCAACTTTCAGACTTGCTTCACCCAAAGTACCATCATGCTTTAATGTACTGTTACAAATTCAGACTCTACAAAACCAGGAAAGGTGTAGGTGGTAGGGTGTGTGGGTGTGTGTGTGTGTGTGTGTGTTGCGGCTTTTTTTGTTTTGTTTTTTTTTTTTGGGGGGGGGGGGGCGCTTTGGGGTTCAAAAGCTTGGAAAAAGCAAAAGCAAGCAAGGATTTTGATCAAGCACCAATACCTAAGTTTGTAAAAATTATGGTTTCCAATCATACATCTAGGGCAACAATCTATTATCTTGGGAATTAGAAGCCTTCGTATTGAAAGAGAAGTAAATAGTTTCTTGCTGCCTCCCAAACCAACCCCCTCTTTTCCCCCTTCTTGCCACAAAAGAATGTTTACATTTCTGCCACCTTGATCTCCAGGTTATTGCAGTGTGACACAGCCAACATGGCAGTCAACTTGTCAGGTATGGCAGGCAGTAAGTCAGCCACCACTTCACATATACTAATCAGCAATGGCAAATTGATTCATCAGTCCATTTGGCTAACCTGGCTAGGCCAACTGGTTGGAAATGCAGCCCTCCCTGTCCATGCTTGAGACAAACAATGCATTTGCCTTCGCATTGACTGCATGGTCTATACCTGACTTTACAGTGAGTAGTACCAGGTGATGAGATGTTTCATAGATTTTTATATACCTAGATGAATCCAGGAACATTCCCAAACTCATCCTCTAAAACACAACATAGTGCAGTTTCAATCTCACGATAGTCACTCATAAGATTGAAAACCATAAACTCCATCATGCATAGCAGGGACTAGCTACTATGACATCCCTACTGACGTCATCAGCACCCAACAGTGGGTGTAGACCATAGTATAAAAATATGCTCTCACACATACAAATCCACACACCCACACAGACTTGAGCATCCATTTATACGTCGTCTTCGTACTGAGTTTCTGTCGGCACTCCGGAGGTGAAGGGCAAACTCAGCCATGACAAAGGCTAGCACTAAAGAGTGAGTAGTGCCAGGTGATGAGATGTTTCATAGATTTTTATATACCTATATGAATCAAGGCACATTCCCAAACTCATCCTCTAAAACACAACATAGTGCAGTTTCAATCTCACGATAGTCACTCATAAGATTGAAAACCATAAACTCCATCATGCATAGCAAGGACTAGCTACTATGACATCCCTACTGACGTCATCAGCACACAACAGTGGGTGTAGACCATAGTATAAAAATATCCTCTCACACATACAAATCCACACACCCACACAGACTTGAGCATCCATTTATACAAAGTCTTCGTACTGAGTTTCTGTCGGCACTCCGGAGGTGAAGGGCAAACTCAGCCACATACAAATCCACACACCCACACATACTTGAGCATCCATTTATACAAAGTCTTCATACTGAGTTTCTGTCGGCACTCCGGAGGTGAAGGGAACTCCATCACACATAGCAGGAACTAGCTACTATGACATCCCCACTGACATCATCAGCGCCCAACAGTGGCTGTAGACCATAGTACAAACGCATGCTCTCACATACAAATCCACTCACCCACACATACTTGAGCATCCATTTATACAAAGATCTTCGTACTGCGTTCCTGTTGGCACTCCGGATGTGAAGGGCGGACTAAGCCGTGACAAAGGCTAGCACTCAAGGAGAAGGTTAATCAAAAAGTAGTCAAATGAGACTGAGAGTTCCTCTCAGTCCTATGCAGCCGACTCTTAATATACAAGGAAGGATCATTCTCATGTTGCGAACTGTTAAGGCAGCTTGGTCCAGTGACTATGGAGAATTACAAGGCTAATAGCAACAAAATAGAAATGATGATCAGAAACAATTCACTCAATCTTTAATGAATGATGGGTTTTTTTTTTTTTTTTTTTGGGGGGGGGGGGGGGGGCCGAAAGGGGGGCACCAGGCCTTCTACAGCCCGACTGGTCTCTCCAATTCCCGAACAGGTCTGTGGGCCGACCCTGATTGGTTCGCCAACATGCTCCTTTGCCCAGCTGACCTGTTCTGGCCGACCAGAGCAGTCTTTGGGGTCTATAAAAGACCCACATGCTAAGCACAAATCTGCCCATTTTGTTGGACCAATTTCAGCACCATATGCCCCACAGATTGGGCCATGTATTGGCTACCTTCCAGCCCTACTTCAGGGACCATGCGCAGCCCCAAATGAAGGACAGATCTGCCCTGAAGGGTGGGCTAAATAAAACATAAGAAACCATATCATATGCTGCCCCAGTGGCAGCCCATGTGCTGCCCACATGGCAGCTTGTCGCTCTCTCTCATCACCCCTGCAGGTATCACTTCCCTGCATACTTCTCATTTAAGGAGAAGTCAGCCCTACTGCCCCCGTTAGACACAGAGGTACTGAAACTTCAACGTCAACAGCAGCAGACAGATCTAGGAAACTCTCTCCAATCTAACTCAGAAAAGTACAGCAGAGAATATACGCAAGTAAACTCAGATAATCTCACCAATAGGCCAGCTGATCATATGCGGTCTATAATACTATGAAGACATAGGATGTTCGCATGAGCATCCTCATATAGTCTTGGGAATCCACAAATGCCCTCTTGTCCGGTGATCTCTTATGTTTAGCATGATATCTAGCTCTATCTTGAAGACTACCCTAGGCTCATGCATATCTTCCCTTCAACTCCCGAAGGTCCAATTAGCTTCTAGTCAACGAGGTTTCAAACATGTGGGACACCAATTGCCAAAATTGTGAAGTGAACTTATTCTCTATCACTCATGTACTCTCATACAATGTAACTCAAAGCATAGATGTACAGCTAAACATAGAGATCAAAGTTTATCTTTAAAATGCAGTGAAGAATTGATCACAATGTCACTTGTACGCAACCTGAATGAGAATTTAACAAGGTAACAATGTCTGCTAGTATAACAGAAACGTAAACATAATTAATCTAAAAATTATCATGTAAATTAAAACAAAATATTCACCAAGCTACACCTAGCAAAACTGACGTAAGCAATAAATATGAGCGAATAAGCACATCCCAAATAAGAAATTACGTACTTTTCCAACTGAGTTCAATGTCACCTGGGCAGTGGCATCTACCCGTGGTTCAAACCAAAGTCCTGTCACCATAATCTCTTCACCCTGTATCTTGTGCCTTGTTAGGGGGCTTCTGGGTAACTCATGCCATGACCTCGAAGCCACACAATAGTGCTTATTGCTCCCAGACTGCACAAGGTACACATTGCTTCCATCTTGCGGCATGGTTAAGCACAAAGATGAGAAGCGCCCAGCACATATTACATTGCCTGCAGCTGCTGAAGAATGGTGTGTCCTCCAGCCCCTCGCATTCATGTCAAACTCATTCACATGTATTTTTCTTAAATTGGCATAACTTGTCACCATAGCGAGTTGCCCTTGACGATCTAAAATATATGAATCCTGTACAGAGGGCTGATGCCCAAGTTGAAGGCCGACTCGATTGAGTCGTTGCTGTTGCATATTGCGACCAATTGTAATTTGGCTCCAGACTCCACCATCAAGATCATAAGCCTTGATCCCTTGCTCTGTGGTCAAACAGTAGAGAACCCCTTCAGACACTGTGGCGTCCCAGAGACTGGTCGTATGTAATTCTGCTGGAGTACCAATGGTCTCTCTCCAGTCTCCAAGCTTTGCATCGAAAAGAAAAACTGAACCGGTGGGCCTCAGACTGCCAGCACCAACCTGCCCCCTTAGAACTAAAGCAATGACCTTGTAGAGGTTTGACTGCTGATCCACGTCCACCAAAACAAGGCCAGGCTTCAAAGGGATCGGTGGCAGTTTTTTCCACTCTTTCGTCAAAGGATTGCAAAGGAAGAGAGTGTACCCTTCTTCAGTAACACGACCCAAGCAAACTAACCCTCCTGAAGCAGCCACAACGCTAGCATTCTCTGGAAGGAAGAAGAATTTCAGATGAAACCACTGACATCCGGCAAGATCGTAAGCCCAGGCTTGATTATACATATGCTGCTGAAATTCAAGCAACCAGGGCATTCTTGACGGCTGCAACTTGCACAACGAAAAAAAAAGGGGGGACCATATAACAGATCGCCATTTCCTACAAACACCTCGGGCAAGATAGATGGTCGAAAAAGGAAGAAGCGCGAGTATTCTAGCCACCAACTCTTCAGGAACACTGTCCCAGACACTATGGCGCCCATTTTCAGGTGCGTTTGAAGAAGTATTGTGAGTTGTATCGATGGTTCTGCCTTCAAACTCGTCGTTAGAGAAACCAAGATGCTTTCTAGACGGATCCATTGCTGCAGATATCCTCGCCAAGTAGGGGACAGAGCCGGAAATTGTGCAAAAACGACGCCCGCACCAAAGGTTTGAATTCTCCTATTTCTCAACTTAACCTCCCTGACAGAAAGGCAATCCCTCGATAAAACTACGAGCAAAAACTACCCAAAAATCTGGCGTCAAAAGTCCAGCCACTAAACCCGCTCTCTTGCCCCCTGATGAGTACACCGAAGGCGACTGTCAAGCGCTGCCAATAACAACTCTGTTCTCCCACAAAACTTCCTTACTGTGCTGAGCGTCGCACAGCGAATTATACCAGCAGGAGAGGTCGTAGACTAAGAAGGTATATAGTTCTCATTTAAAAGTGCTCCCAGAAAGATTCCGATACAGAGCTGCACTATAGTACACAGTCGGACTACGTGGTAAACTCGCAGCTGAATTTCTTCTCTCTATGATGAGAAAGTTCTCTAGCAAACGAGGAGAACTTGCAGCTGTAGACACAGAAGAAGAAAGCCTATTGTACAGAAGGCCGCTTATGGAGGCTCGCCGAGGAGGAAATTTCCGTTAATTGCAGCAGCTTGACAGAGAAAACTCGGCCGTATCAGTAAAAGGTTATTGTACACAGGGCGGACTGAAGCCGGAATTCTTCCTCTGGAAAGACAAAACTTGCTCTTCGTGCACTGAAATTTTCCAATCCCCGAGATGCTCGAAGACGGAATCCTTCCTCCTGAAAAGACAAAACTTGCTCTTCGCGCACTGAAATTCTCCCGTTCTATGGACAAATGCAATCCCCGAGATGCAGGAAGCCGGAATTCTTCCTCTGACAGAACAGATTTTGCTCTTCGCGCACTGAAATTCGCCGCGAATGCAATCCCCGAGATGCTCGCAGCGGGAATTCTTCCGCTGAGAGAAACAAAACTTGCTCTTCTGTGCACTGAAAATTATGGACGAATTGCAATGCCGGAGATGCAGGAAGCCGAAATTCGTCCCTCTGAAAGAACAAAAACTGCGCGTGGTGCACTGAAAATTCTCCCGTTTATGGACGGATTGCAATCCCGGAGGTGCGATGCCGGGAAGCAAATGGATTTGGGGGGAGAATCAGGTGGAATTTCAGTGTGCGAGAGAACCCTATGGTACAGAAACGGAAAAAAAGATGAAAGGAAGGGTTTCGTGAAGATGAAACCAAAAAAAGAAGATTTTCGAGCATTTCAAGCTGTTAACATATCAAGCCATTAGCCCTAGCGTTTGGACTCTCGAGCGTGCTCCAAGTTCAAGGGGGGTTTGGTTCAGAGTGACCTGGGTTTGCTCCTGGGTCAAGCCCAGTGTTAGCGTGGGTCAACTTTAGCCCCGAAATGACATTGTAGCCTCTTTCGGCTGTTTTTACACATTGCCAAACGGTGCCCAAAGTTTGAGCACCGAAAAACATTCATGGGCGGATTGGAATCGGTGCCCGCCATTACCCACCAGTCGCCCATCGTGATATCATTAAAAAAATGAGTGCCCACGTACAAACCCCTTTTGTAAAAGTGAGGGCCCGGGTGGGCGTGGAGCTTGGAGACCCAAATCGTGAGGGTGATTGGCTGAATCCAACCCTACCCATCCGTAGGCAGCCAAGGCTACCCTAGGAAGGCCTTTCTCAACGCATGAGGTTGACTCCACATTGGATTTAAAGGTCTAATCTTCGGCGCTATATGTGTAAAGAGGTGCCCACCTAGACCTTAAATGGTGGCTTTCTATAGGTCCAAACGGACGCCTAACCTTGGGCGTCGTTTGGTGTGTAGCCAAGCCTCACACTCATCCACCCGCCCCCACAACAAAAAAAACTGACGTGGAATCCGAGTCATGGACGGGCAACCCAAAATTTTCGGGTGGCCTCATATGCACGACCAATTGAATGTCTGCAATACCTCCACCAATCTACATGCTGCACAGGAATTGAACCCGGGTCCCACAAAGTAAAGTCTGTCAACCTTTACCATCCAAGATAGCCATTTTTTGTGAATGTGTAGTGGAGCGTATATTACATAAATAAGGCTACTTGTGAATACAAGCGCAAACAGAGTATTTGAATGATGAGGGGGACAAACGTGGTGTTCACGTAGGAAGGCATGCCGGTTTGGAATGCTCCATTATAGTCGTTTTTCCCAATTCGAGACATCATATCCTCCAATGTCAAAATATCCCTTGACTTTAACTCGCTAGAGATAACACTAAATATTTGATCTATATCTTCATGTGTATGATTGACAAGAAGAAAACCAACTTCCACTTTTTCAAATATTTTCAAACCAACCAACATAGATCATAAACCAAATATATATTTATTCTTGTTTTCTCTCCAGTAGTTATTGGCCTCTATACGCAAGGTGCGAGGTAAACATCTTGAGGTCTATCAAGCTTGCATGGAGTACTCTAAGTTAGTGTCCCAAATAGCCACATGGTATTTTTCCAACGTTATGTTGGCCCTCTTCTGATTGGTCAGGAGCCTATTTTTCTAAACCTAAAAGGCCCCAAAATGAGCTCCCTTTTTTCCTAATGCGTGCTACCACCCTTTGCACGTTTTTTGCTTTGGGGTGTTTGTGCATGCAAAATCGCTATGTAGAGAATGCCATTTGCCATTGCCTAGGTTATGGACAGATCAAATGTGCCTGCCTACTATAGCTATCTACGATGAGAAAGTAGATGCTTAAGCTCAAATTGCCATTTGGGCAAAAGATGCAAAAGACAAGGAGCTTAAATTGAAGAATGCCAAGACCGAGCCTGTGACTACGAGGAAAAGGATCGTGAATGGGAGGAATTAGCCACCTTCAAGAAAGGAGAAAGAAGGGCCGAGCCTGTAACTAGGAAGCTCAAATCAAGGAAAGAGGAAGCGGCATGAAGGGAGGGGCCAAGCCCCTGAAGGAAGGAACCGGCCCCATTCTCAAAAGGAGCAAGCAGGGCTGAGCCTACAATCAGGAAGCTCAACAAGGCGACCTACTCAAAGCAATATGGAACCAGCCCCTTGAAGGAAAGGAGTCCTTGAGATGTAATGTAAAGAAAAGGAGTCTTTGAGATGTAATCTATGTGTAATCTATTGAATTGTTAATCTTCTCTAGAAAGCTACTTGGGCAATGTTTTCTCAGCTATGTGACTAGATCGTGACCTTTGACACACCAAGGACCATAATGTGAGACGAAAGATTTCGATTTGACAACTAACATGAGACGAAAGATTTCAATTAGACAACTAATGTGAGACTAAAAGATTTCAATTAGTCAACTAATATGAGACGAAAGATTTCGATTAGTCAACTAATTCTATCATATAACTAGATTATGGTTTTTTATTAGTCCATTTTGTTCTTTCGCTTGTTCTTGTTTCTCACATCAATATCCCCTTTTTTGTTATCATCATTGCTTGAGATAGGATGTTTTCCATTTTGAATCCTCATCAAATAGTACATCTCTAGAGATTATGTTTTCCTATTAACTAGATCCTATAGCTTATGGGGTTTTCTTTGTTCACTATAACCAACGATCATACATTTTGTTGATTTTTCATCTAGTTTCCTCATTTGATCATCATGGGAGGTCATGCAATGCATCCAAAAAAATGAGGTTCACCCTAAATCAAGAATACGCATCAAGAGCATCTTTTCATAATGTACTATTAAGGAAGGCAAGAGGGGTGGGGGTGATGGGGGGGGCTTGTCGCACAAGGGCGAAGGGGTGTTGCACATGCCCACAAAGGGGGAGGGAGGGGGGATGCGCATGTTGCCACGGGATGGTGGTGGTGGTCGTTTTGGGGGGGGGGTCATACATGGTGAGCTCCAGACTTACTCCATCGGTTGTCTTTGGCATTCAGATTCTCCCGAGAACGGCAGCTCCCTCGGTAATCTTTTGCATTGGATATTTTATCTTTACACATTATAGTCTCCATCAAAATGGAAAAGTAATAATTATTAATCCTTGGTTGAAACTAATTTGTGCTAAAAAGTAATTTGGTTTAGTATAAACTTTATGGTCTAGGTAAAATCACATGTATTTTTACATTATTTATTGCTTGTAAAATGTAATAATAGATAGGGAGTACATAAATATTTTGTAAGTAGAAATCCTTGAGCTACTAGAAGCAATAAAATGTAATACTAGATAGGGAGTACACATATATTTTGTAAGTAGAAAGCCTTGAGCTAGCGGGGTAAGATATACACATGCCATTTTTATTCCTTATTCAATTGTCTTTCAAATGCAATGTATGCATATAAGTTGAATCTTTAAATAAACTTGCACACCATTGAGGCTCTTAGTAACTAGAACTGCTAAACCTAGATGGTTCCCATGGGTGGTAGACCTAAGTGTCTCATCACTTGCAACTGCTAAAAGCTATCCATAGATGGAAGATCCCTGAGGACTAAGTAGAGAAACTTCAATAACCTCACAGATGAGAGACTCCAAGTCCAACACTATTGTCCACTATAAAAGGGTCCCAAGAATGGTAAATCCGTAGAAATAACTATGGTGGTCATATATTCTTGGGTGGACGATCCTAAGAAATTACTGGTGATGACTCCAAAAATTAGTGGTCACAAAATTGTATCAAAGAACAAAGCAATGGACTTGGACCTGTAGCTTGGACTCTCAATATCCAAGCCCTTGTTTTGGTAATTATGTCAGTGAGTTCTTGGCTTTTGATTATAATGCCAGACATTAGAATATTTGAGTTGAAATGCCAATCCCATCGCATGAAGAAAAGTAATTAGTTGTATGAAGCATTTGTTGTTTTATCACTGCATTTAGAGCTCAAGACATATCGATACTAATTTTTTATGGATTATGAAGCCTATGTGTTACATCAACTATAATACCATGACCATTGTATAAGGCGAGAAGCTAGAGGGCTTGGCAGCACTTGCATTAGTAGGGGCTAAAGGACTTGGGTCTAGGGTCATGCCTAGACCTAGGCATTTATGAGGTGGTGCATATGGAGTCCTGGAGAGGGCTATAAAGAGAGGAGTCCCTTGTGGGACATGTGGCACCAAAGCTATAAGCCAATTGGCAAGTGCAGAGCAAGGGGGAGGATTTTAGAAGGAGAGCTCCACATGGAAAGTGGGAGAAAAAGGGAACCGAAGGGAGGGCACGGAAGCCATGGTTGGGAGGAAAATGCAAAGAACCTCTATGATTGAGTAGATGCAACATTGGTATCAGAGCAGTGTGCACCTTTTGTCCCTCCATCTTGATGCCATAGCGTTGTCTCTCCATCTTGATGCCATAGTGTTGTCTCTCTCTCATTTGGTGACATTCTTTTGGGGCTCATTGCAACAACACATGGGTTGACAGATAATTCAAGCTATGCATATGAAATCCAGACGCTGCAATGCAGAACAGAAAGGAGACACTCGACTCAAAGGAGTAGATGAATGGGCTATGTCATAGGGCACCGGTAATCCTGACGTGAAGGAGTAGCCGAGCTCAACCTGAAATGCACAAAATTGCATAGAGGAAGATAAGCCACATCGTCTAAGGTCTTTAGACCTTTGAAAAGTCCACATAAGCAAGGCATTTATGCCCCCTTTGAACTACTCTCTTTTCAAAGACTCACCATAACTAAGCAAGGCATATATGCCCCCTTTGAACCCCTCTCTTTCCAAAGCCTTGCCATAACTAAGAAAGAAAATTAAAAGTGGGACTTCGGAGTTTAACATCGAGGGAAGCGCAAAAGCGGAATCGAAAGTGAGGATCGCTTGCAGAATAGAAGGACGCGTCGGCTTCAAAAGCGAATTCAAAGCCTCAAACAAATATCAGGGAAGTGGACATCATATTTTTCTCTTTGACATAAAGCGCTTTACTTTAAAATTTTTGGAAATACACATCTTTAAAATGACAATTCTAGAAAGGGATGATATGGTTAGAGAGGCCGAGGAAAGGGCTAGAAAAGAAAAAGCGATAGTTCGAGAGGAAACACATGAGGAGGTACAAATTGAAACTCAAGATGATAACGTGGAAATGAATGACATAGACTACGGTGATTATGGAATTCCGTATATGGAATTCACTAAACTTGAAACTCGAATGCAAAATATAGAAACATAGCTAGGAGTTATCAGTGATATATTGAAAACCCTAGCTAAAGCCATAACTAAGTTATCCGATTCTCAATTAGTAACTATTACAGAAAAATCATCAATTCCTCCTAATCAAGTTGAGAGGTCCACCTCTCGACTTAGAGAAACCTCTAATATCCTTAAGGACTTGAAACCGCCAATTTTGAATGGGGAAGAAAAGGAGCATAATAAAGATGTAATTAATACGTTCTTGCAAAAGTGGCAAGACTTCGATCGACTCAGGAATACTCCTCCTAAAAATCAAGTCGTGGAAGCAAGTCTTGAGCCTCAAGGAACATGATAGAATTCCTAGGTATTGGACTGAGTTTGAACAAGCCTTCCTAAAAGAGTTTTTACCAGAAAACGAATTAGAAAGAGCATGGGAAGCTTGGTACAATTGCACTACTGGTAAAAACACTCTAGTCTAGTACATAGCGAACTATAGGGAGGTAGTCCTTAAGGTGAAGGGAATTGATGAATTCCAAAAAATAAGGGGTTTTGTGAGAGGCCTCAAAGACACTTATAAGGTTGAGGTGAAAAGAAATTCTCCTAAAACCTTTGAGGAATCCATTAAGTATGCCCAAATATACGATGATCAAAGTCGGAACTTTAGAGCAAACAGGTTTTGTTTCAAAGTTCAAGAAGTTTCCCAATTTGAAAAGGAAGGGGCACTTTAACAAGGAGGTTCCTCAGGTACCACCTAAGAAACCTCAAACAAAAAATTATCCTCTCTTGAAGAAAGAGGATTATGAAAGGGCCAGGCAAGAAAATCTTTGCTTCAAATGTTTGGGCAAAGACCACGCTGCTTGGAACTGCCCTTTTAAAAAAACAAGCAGGAGCTAAAGCCCCAAATAGACCTCCACAAAAACAAGTACATGATGTGCAAGTGTTGCCGCTTAATGGTACTCAAAAGTACATTGAGGTAGAGATCTATCATGGGGATAGCACCCACATGTGTTGTCTATCATCGGCAATGTGGCAACCCACCTTTGGTCCTCATGATTTAATGAGAATGCATGGAAAAATTAAGGGGCAAAGACTAAGAGTGATGGTCGATGATAGTGCAACACATAATTTCTTGAACTACTTGTTAGTTAAGAAATTAAAATTGCCTAAGAGTCCGGGTGCCCATAAATATGTGGTCTCTTTGGCAAAGGGCAGTGATAAAAAAGTTTGGTACACCATGATACATGGTGTAGAGGTGGATATTCAAGGTTATCAGGATGCCTTGGATTTCCAAATCATGCATCTCAACTGAACATATTTAGTGCGCTTGGTTGAGAATGGCTGTATAGTCTTGGGCATAGCTTACAGTGGAGTTATCTTAATAACTCCATTATGTTTGAAAAAGAGGGTAGAGTCTTTCAAATTCAAGGAGAACATGATGTGCCTAACTCTACTCTTATTTGTTCGATGGAATTAGAAGACTACTACACCGAGAAGAATGCGAGGTATATCTCTGTGAACTTACTTTTATTGGTGATTTTATGTCTTCTGTATTGGAAAGAAGTAATATTATTTTTTATAATATTAAAAAGTATAAATCTTCTTTCAATGATTTAATGTTTGAATTTAAAGATGTTTTTCCATTTGATTTGCATGATGGTTTACCCCCTGAGAGAGAAGTAGATTATAAAATAGATTTAATTCATGGATCTAACCCTGTTTGTAAACCCCCTTATAGGCTTAGTCAAATAGAGGAGCGTGAGGTCAAAAGACAATTAATGGAATATCTTAAGAAGGGACAAATTCAACCAAATAGCTCACCTTGGTCTCCACCAGTTTTACTGGTAAAGAAAAAGGATGGTACTATGCATTTATGCATAGATTACCAAGCACTAAATAACATAAAAAATAAGTATCCTATGCTTCGCATTGATGAGCTCTTTGATCAATTGCAAGGGTCAAAATACTTTACTAAAATTGATTTAAGACCAAGTATGAATTAGGGAAGAGGATGTCCCTAAGACATCATTTTGTACTAGGTATGGGCATTATCAATTTAAAGTAATGCCAATTGGATTAAAAAATGCTCCAACAACTTTCATGACACTTATGAAGAGTTTCTTAAGGCCATATCCTTATTTATAGTAAAACCAGGAAAAAGCATTTGGAACATTTGCGAAAAGTGTTCCAGCTGCTTCGAGATAATTCACTCTTTGCTAAAGAATCCAAAAGTGAATTCTTTGTAAAAGAAGTGAAATACTTGGAACATATAATATCACAAGAAGAGGTTTGTATGAACCCTGACAAAGTAAGGGCCATATTGGAATGGCCACATCCTACAAATCTAGAAGAATTACATATATTCTTAGGTTTGTCATGATTCTATAGGAGATTCATCTAGGATTACACTAAGATTGCTGTTCCCATGAATGAACCAGCTTAGGGGGAAGGGAAGCACCTTCATATGGGGTGAACCTCAAAGGAGAAGCTCACATAGTGTACTTTTGAATGATTACTTGGTTGCATGTATGTATAGAACAAAATTTTGATGTTTTTGAATAAATTACTATATCCTATAGTCTTCAGGATGCATGCTTCACATGCAACATAGCACTTGTAATGCTTTAACAATCTCGTTACCAAATCCTTATTCCATAATTTTTTGCTCTCATGTTCAAGTTTAGAATGTGTACTACAACTTGAAGACAAAGTTTGCTGAATTCCGTTGAGTAATGCATAAGTTATGGGTCATGCAAGATGCCTATATATAGAAAAGTCCCTCAACCTCACCAAAAATGGCTATACCCAAGCAAACAATGACCTAGTTGTGTAAGGAGAAGTGGGTCTCGATGAACCCCACATCATGTCTCCTATTCATATTCTTACTCATTCTATTTTTCCCTTCTAAAATTTGATAAAATAGTAGGATTTAAGTTTAATTTAAAGTAGTACTTATATGCTCCATGATAAAAATGAGAGTATAAAATATAGGGAGCGATCAATAAATGAATGAATGAAGGCCACCGACAAACAAGAGAAGAAATGTTAAGTGGATTTAATTGTTTCTCAAGGCATTGTTACTCAAAAAGATATTTAGCCGGCAATAATCTCAGAACTCTTTATTTTGTTGTGATTATCTTGTCTATTTTATTTTTTGATGTTTGTGCTTTCTTGACCGTGAGTATTCTAAAGAATAGGTAAAGGCTACCTACCTACCCTAATATGGCATTTAGCCTATAGCTGCCTTCAACCTTCTCCTAATGGCCCATGCCCTTCTAAACCATCTGGGCCGGCTGACCCCCTATTGGGGGACAGTCTGCTCTATATCTAGGGATCCCCCATTCCCTTGTTTGCCATTGAGCCTACAGCTACCTTCAACCTTCTCCTAATGGCCCATGCCCTTTAAGACCATTTGGACCGCGACCGGGGTAGTCTGCTCTATATGTAAGGCTCCCCCATTTGCTTATTTGCCATTGAGCCTACAGCTACCTTCAGCCTTCCACTCTCCAACCTTTCCCTCCTGCCTCATTGAGCACCCCCCTCATCGAGCCCCCCTCACCTCTCTTTCTTTTCTCTCTTCTTTCGCGTTAGATTCTCTACTTATTTTCTATTTCCTACTTTGACTGGTCAAGCTGATCCTTCTATCTACCCTTTTTACAGATTACCACATATCACTCTTCTATTGTACACTTCTATTGTACAATGACGGTTCACTCTGCTATTGTACAAGGTTATCCTTCTATCTAACCTTTCTTATATCTTACAACATGTCACTCTTCTATTGTACAATGATGTGCGACAAGGTTTCTTGCAGATTTAGAGTGATTCATGCAAGAAAGGAGACAAGCATAGATTTGGAAAAGGGGCCAAAGATGGTAGAAGGGAGAGGCTTAGGGAGAGGGAGGAGTTAGACATGTGTGTGTGTGTGTGTGTGTGTGTGTGTGTGAGAGAGAGAGAGAGAGAGAGAGAGAGAGAGAGAGGGAGAGAGGGAGAGAGGGAGAGAGAGAGGACACATAGGATGCAAAAGAGGAGGAAGTAGAGAGTAGTAGGATAATATGTCAAATCATGATAATACAATGGATGGTGGGAGTTTACTTAGATAGTCCTCCACCCCACTAAAGTCCCCCATTTCGTCCCCTTCATTACAACCATCCCTTCCCAAATAAAATTTCCCTTAAAAATACATGGTTTGGTTGCTGGACAAGGGTGCTAAGATAGAAAAAATGATTATCAATTAAGCAAAAGATAGAGACACTTCTGAACAATGCTCTTTGGCTACCATGATTGTCCATCTACAGGAAGTCCTTTCCATTTAATGAGGTACTCCATGTATAGCTTGTTGCAGAGTACTCTATCTCTAAACCCCACAATGCACTCAGGAAAATAGAGGATGTGCCCCTCCTCATCCATGGGTGGCACCGCTAGAAGCACTTCTCACACAGTTCCACATGTGGTTTCAGCAAGGAGACATGAAACACATTGTAGATTGTGGAGGTGCTAGGAGCTCCAATTGATAGGCTACCTCCCCAACCTTGCGGATAATCTTGTAAAACAAAAATAGTAAAAGAGAGACTAACTCACACAATCTCCAATCTATTTGGTGAATGAATGCAACTAATGTAGAAGCGAATGAATACCCATAAACCATTGTGAAACTATGAAATGAGTGAGGGAGACTGTTGAGGGGAATATAGGGAACCTCTAAGGAGGTAACAAAATTGACTATATAACTACAAAATGGCATGATTTCCCAATATATAATTGTCCAATAGGGTTGCAAATACAAGGGTAAAATGACTTGGAAGAAAGCGAAATCCCTGACTAAAGCAAGAGAACAAAACTAGGACAATTGAACTACCCTACATGAGATGAACCACCACTGAAGGAGGCATGGACTGAGGTGATGATGCCTAGAACTAGCTGGCTGAATGGTGATGAAGCATGCATCATCCCATGTAAACTAAGGGCTAGTTGCTAATGGACTCCTGGAAATGGGCGCATCCAAGAGGAGGTGAATTGGAATGTCTAGAATGGAAAATAAGGCATGCTTATATAAGCTTTAGTCTGCAGGTAGTCTGTTGTACAACTCTAGGTTGACCTACCTCAAAAATGGCCAACAAGCTCCATAGTCGGCCAGATTCTTGGCTCCCTCAAAATGGTGCGCATCTTGATCGGCAGTTGGCATGGTTGGGCTTAACCCATGACATCCTTTTATGTCAAAGTTTGAACTACGGGATATGAAAACCTCTATATATGTTGAAAAGGGGGATGATGCCTCATTGGAATGGAGACTATTGTTGAGTGCAAAAGATCTGGTACCCTTTTAGGACCTGCAATAGCTTGAGCTATAGACATCACCTAGAGAAACTGATAAATAATTGCCCCACGAATGAACTGAGAAATGCATGGCACTATGGGTTCCTGAAAGAGTGCAAGATCTCATGAGTGCAAGGCTATGTATTTGCTACTTGTAAGTGTGTCTAATTCAATGATAGCACACATAGAATATGAATATACACCTAAGGAACACCTTTGATGAATGGACCGAACCCCAAAGGAAGTGAGGGTGAAGACATGTGGTCACTGCTACTAATGGTGTCTCGGAGTCTACTGATGATGCACTTTCTTGACTGACCATACTACTTGGAACTATTGAAATTTCATCAAACTATGACTATTCTTAGTACTAGAACTACTAAACCTAGACGATTCCCATGGGTGGTAGACCTAAGTGTCTCGTCACCTGCAACTGCTAAAAGCTACCCACAAATGGAAGATCCCTGAGGACTAAGTAGAGGAACTTCAATAACCTCACGGATGAGAGACTCCAAGTCCAACACTATTGTCTACTCTAAAAGGGTCCCAAGAATGGTAAATCCGTGGAAATAACTATAACGGTCATATCTTCCTGGGTGGACGATCCTAAGAAATTACTGGTGATGACTCCAAAAATTAGTGGTCGCAAAATTGTATCAAAGAGCAAAGCAATGAACTTGGACCCATAGACTGGAATCTCAATATCCAGACCCTTATTCTGGTAATTATGTCAATGAGTTCTTAGCTTTTGATTATAATGCTAGACATTAGAATATTTGAGTTGAATTGCCAATCCCATCGCATGAAGAAAAGTAATCAGTTGTATGTAGAATTTATTTTTTTATCATTGCATTCGGAGCTCAAGACCTATTGATACTAATTTTTAATAGAATGTGAAGCCTATGTGTTACATCAACTATAATACCATGACCACAGTATAAGGCAAGAAGATAGAGGGCTTGGTAGCACTTGCATTAGTTGGGCCCACAGGGCTTGGGTCTAGGGTCATGCCTAGGCCTAGGAATTTATGAGGTGGTGCATATGGAGTCCTAGAAATGGCTATAAAGAGAGGAGTCCCTTGTGGGACATGTGGCACCAAAGCTATAAGCCAAGTGGCAAGTGCGAAGCAAGGGGGAGGATTTTGGAAGGAGAGCTCCACATGGAAAGTGGGAGAAGAAGGGAACTGAAGGGAGGGCATGGAATCCGTGATTGAGAGGAAAATGCAAAGATAGCCCTCTATGATTGAGTAGATGCAACATTGGTATCAGAGCAGTGTGACGATCTACAAACATAAAAATTCCTTCTACCTGCACCTTTTTTGAGTGACGAATGAGTTTTCCTGAACCCTTTGAGGCGTAATGTGAATCGGTGGGCTAGAATGAAGTGAAGAGGCTAACGAGGATAGCTATGAAGCACAAGCAAACAAGTAACAAGAAAAGAGGTCTAGGAGATGCATTCTACCTATAGCTTAGAAGAAGCATAGTGAAAGGGTGATGCACCCAACGTGAAGTTAGAGATCATTATCTCCATCCCTGATATGAAGCCCTTGAAGGAGCTTGCGACACTAATTTTTGAGGCAGCAACTTTGCTGGCATCGTTCCTTGTGGTCTACGATTTGGGCATGCTGAATACTTTGGACTTCCATGAGATCTTGTTAAGGCTCTCTCCCTCCATCTTGATGCCATAGAGATGTCCCTCCATCTTAATGCCATAGTGTTGTCTCTCCATCTTGATGCCATAGTGTTCTCTCTCTCTCATTTGGCGTCATTCTTTTGGGGCTCACTGCAGCAACATATGGGTTGATGGATAATTCAAGCTATGCATATGAAACCTGGACGCTGCAATGCAAAACAAGAAGGAGTCACCCGACTCAAAGGAGTAGATGAATGGGTTGCATCATAGGGTGCTGGTAATCGTGATGTGAAGGAGTAGCCGAGCTCAATGTGAAATGCACAGAATTACATAGAGGAAGAGAAGCCACATCGTCTAAGGTCTTTAGACCTTTGAAAGTTCCACAGAAGCAAGGCATTTATGCCCCCTTTGAACCGCTCTCTTTTCAAAGACTCACCATAACTAAGCAAAGCATCGGTGCCCCCTTTGAAACCCTCTCCTTTCAAAGTCTCGCCATAACTAAGAAAGAAAATTAAAAGTGGGACTTTGGAGTTTGACATCGAGGGAAGCGCAAAAGCGGAATTGAAAGTAAGGATCGCTTGCAGAATAAAAGGAGGTGTCGACTTCAAAAGCGAATTCAAAGCCTCAAACAAATATCAGGGAAGTGGGCATCATATTTTTCTCTTTGACATAAAGCGCTTTGCTTTATAAATTTTGGAAAAACACATCTTTAAAATGACAATTCTAGAAAGGGATGATATGGTTAGAGAGGTCAAGGAGAGGGCTAGAAAAGGAAAAGCAATAGTTGGATAGGAAACACATGATGAGGTACAAATTGAAACTCAAGAGGATAACGTGAAGATGGAGGACATACACTACAGTGATTATGGAATTCCGTATACAGAATTCACTAAACTTGAAACTCAAATGCAAAATATAGAAACATAGCTAGGAGTTATTAGTGATATATTGAAAACCCTAGCTAAAGCCATAACTAAGTTAGCCGATTCTCAATCGGTAACTATTACATAAAAATCACCGATTCCTCCTAATCAAGTTGAGAGGTCCACCTCTCAACTTAAACCTCTAATATCCTTAAGGACTTGAAACCGCCAATTTTCAATGGGGAAGAAAAGGAGCATAATAAAGATGCGATTAATACATTCTTGCAAAAGTGGCAAGACTTCAATCGACTCAGGAATGCTCCTCCTGAAAATCAAGTCGTGGAAGCAAGTCTTTCCCTTGGAAATAAAGCCTATAAATCGTCGATGAGCCTCAGGGAAAATGATAGAATTCCTAGGTATTGGACTAAGTTTGAACAAGCCTTCCTAAAGGAGTTTTTACCAAAAAACGAATTAGAAAAAGCATGGGAAGCTTGGGACAATTGCACTATGGGTAAAAACACTCTAGTCCAATACATAGCAAACTATAGGGAGGCAGTCCTTAAGCTAAAGGGAATTGATTAATTCCAAAAAATCAAGGGTTTTGTGAGAGGTCTCAAAGACACTTATAAGGTTGAGGTGAAGAGAAATTCTCCTAAAACCTTTGAGAAATCCATTAAGTATGCCCAAATATACGATGATACGATGGGGGAATTCAAAGTTGGAACTTTAGAGCAAACAGGTTTTGTTCCAAAGTTCAACAAATTTCCCAATTTGAAAAGGAATGGGCACTTTAACAAGGAGGTTCCTCAGGTACCACCTAAAAAATCTCATACAAAAAATTATCCTCTCTTGAAGAAAGGATTATGAAAGGGCCAGGCAAGAAAATATTTGCTTCAAATGTTTGGGCAAAGACCATGCTACTTGGAACTGCCCTTATAAAAAACAAGTAGGAGCTAAAGCCCCAAATAGACCTCTACAAAAACAAGAACATGCGGTGCAATGAACCATTCGTGGTTGAGACAGATGCTAGTGATTTTACTATTGGGGCGGTACTTTTACAGGAAGGTCAACTAGTGTATCCCAATGAACCATTCGTGGTTGAGACAGATGCTAGTGATTTTACTATTGGGGCAGTACTTTTACAAAAAAGTCAACTAGTGGCTTTTGAAAGCAAAAATTTACATCATGCCCAATGGAATTACTTGGCATATGAGAAGGAACTATATGCTATAGTCTATGCTTTAAAAACGAGAAGGCACTACTTATATGGTGTAAAATTTGAGATCATCTTTGACTCTGGGGGGTGTATAAACCCTCTACATCACATGCATTCAAGGCATATTTATAAAACCCCTTATCCATAAAAAAATTCTTAATAAAAGGCACCCTTTTCCTATAAAAATCTATAAAATTTTCCCAAGATTACTTTAAATAAGTACTCCCTTATGTAAGTTAATTTTTGTAGGATTTAGGAATTTAAAATAACCTTCTATTGAACTCACGTGATAGGGTTACATATGATGAGTGATTCCCTCGAGATCTTTGATCAAGAGAGCATTAAATGGATTTGTAATAAGCCAGAGCTTAAAGGTAGGAAAGCTAGATGGGTTGAGTTAATGCAAGAGTTTGATATACAATTGACATATAGGAAAGGGAAGTTCAATGTGGTAGCAGACTCTCGTAGCCGAATGCCAATTGTTAATGAATTGAGTTTTACTCAATTTTAGAATGATTTCCTAGAGTCCTTAAATGGAAAATGTGAGTTTGATCCTCACTTCTTTGAAATATGTCCAAAGCAATTAGAAATAGGGATCCAACTAATCGAGAGGATTTCACTGTCACATGGTAATGGCGACACACCACAGGTTGGTGATAAAGGACTCAAGTGGAAAAAATATACTATTGAAGATGTCTACCTGCTCTACAAGGGTAGAGTATGTGTCCCGAATAATAATGACATTAGGCGCCAAATTCTTTTTGAATGTCATGATAGTACGAGTGCTGGACACCTGAGAATTCAGAAGACATACATATGTGCTTTTGAAAAGACAATTCTTTTGGCATGGAATCGGTAAGGACGTCCAAGATTATGTATTAAAGTGCCAAAAATGCCAGCTCAATAAGGCTGAACACCTTAAGGTAGGAAGTCTCCTACACCCATTGGAGATTCCATCTGGCAAATGGAAAAGCATCTCCATGGATTTCATTATGGGATTACTATAGGACACAGAGAGGGCACAACTCTGTGTGGGTAATTGTGGATCGGTTGACCAAGATGGCTGATTTTATTCCTATTAATGAAGATGTTAAAAATCTAGAACTAGCTAGGCTATTTGTGGATCATATCTATAGAGTGTATGGGCTACCAGTCGGTATTATTAGTGATCGGGATAGCAAATTTAACAGCCATTTTTGGAGGGCTGTGTTTAAGAGGTTAGAAACTTCATTCAATATGAGCACGGTGGATCATCCACAGAGTGATGGTCAAATTGAAAGGTCGATAAAGAGGTACTAGTGGGAAGCCCGTGGCAAGCCACGATTGAGTGCATGTAATCAATAAATATAGACCTGAGGTCGATCACAAACTATCCTCATGTGAGATTCAATTCCACCATTTTCACGTTGTTGTGCCTTCATACTCTAAAAATCACAATTCTCTACCTCTCCCCATTGATGAGAATCAAACTAAAAGCTAAGGGACCAAGTAACAAAGGAGACCGAGTGTTTGTTAATTCTTAGAATAGAGGCCCCCACAATACCTCAAGATAGCAACCATCCACCCTTACATATAAATTAACAAAAGATATGATGTATGAATCAGATTAATTCTTACAAAAGAGATGAAGTTTGAATCAGACTAAGTTCTTACCTCCACTTGAATGCCCATGTTCACTACAATTACATCAATATGTATCTTAAGGGAGTGCCATTCTTCATCTTTACAAGCTAATGAGCTAACGGGGAGCTAACCCATCCTTTCTCTACACGGTTGCTTTCCATTCACAGAGCAAGAAATTACAGATTCTGAAGTTTGTCAGACATGACATTACTTCAAGTCCTAAATCCTTCAATTTGTGAATTAAATTTGTTTTAACCCCTTCGTTCTACTCAATCTCACTTCTACAAGTACCTCCCGTTCAGCTTTCTTGTATGATCTGGGATATCAGTGCTACCTTATAGTCCTTTGTTAATGTTTTGAACACTTTTGATTGGCTTTTCAATAATGTGTCCCTCGTGATCATCATCGCTATTATCTAGAAATCCATTATTGAACTCAATACAAGGTAATCAATACACATTAAATCATGAAAGTATGCATGAACGACGACTAAAAGGAGATAGAAAGAGCTCTTGGACTATTTGAGCAGTCCTCATTGTATTTACGTCAAGGAAGACAGGTCTCAATTTCAATGTCAAACATGAGTTCCAAGGATCTAGACACAATGATGGATTTCGGGCTTGCAAATCTACTACCAAAGATGGACGCCAAGTTGATCTCAAGATAGAAAGAGGAGCTGTCTTTTCTATGCAAAAAATTTGCAAGACCAGTGTTAGTACCCGAAATTCCCAGCAAATACGTTTCTTCTTACCCTGTCCTACTTTTTCGATCCCCTCCAATGCAAGAAATTTTGCAAGACTGGTGTTTTGTAGCACTTGAAATGTGTCACACTCCATGAAGTACGATCAATTCACATTCTTTGGCACAGCACGCGCCATGGCGAAGATAGGCAGAGATCTAATGCAAGAATGCGGGAATCATATGCAAGGCCATCTTTTAGTTGACATAGGATGCGCCGGTGTGTGGGTGCTCTATTATATCTTTCATCTACAAGGCAGTATTTTAGTTGACATAGGATACAATGTGTGGGTGCTCTACACTGATGTTGCTACTGAGGATGAAGCAATTGTGAAAGGCTTGCTTTCAGCAGGTTTGGATTTCAGCATCCCTCCTAGAATGTATTTGGAATCTGCATTGTCCTGTGACTCAGCGTTGCCTATCTTCTTCCAAATGAACTAATTACCCCACAAGGAAAGATTTTCGCCTGGCCTGACTCTCCCTTTAATTTCCCATAGCGTGATCTCTCCATTAAACACAAATTTGATGACGACATGGATTGCTTTCAAGTGACAACACATGATGGAGCGTGATGGATTGAGTGCCCAAGTTGGAGGGCTTAACAAGATGTTCCCGAGGGACCAGATGCTAGAAAGGCCGATCCTTATGAAAGGAGGCATCGGAATACACGATAGATGCGAGTAGTACTGATAGCAAAAGGACACAACATCCCTCCTTAATAGATAGATGGACCTGCAACCCTACGACAACTTCAGATATGATAGCACCTACGTTTATGTGCTACAACCAAATCCAATCGGATGATTTTGATTGAGAAGTCCATGGCAGGATGACAAAAGAGTTCAAATGCTTGAAGAAAACAGAGAGGAATAGCTTGAAGCCTGCGATAGGATGAGGGACAAAAATTGATTGAAAGAATATTGCACTACGCGTAATAAAGTGTATGTGTTTTCCATACTGAGGACAAATGGAAAATATATTGCTCGTTGACACAGAGCGCTAGGAAAACCAAAAGGCCAAACAAGAACTTTGATCAAGAGACACCTGATCAAGAATCACGAGATATCAACTTGATGAGTCTACAAAAAGATGGGTCCCAATTGATTATTTGAAGTACTTGTTCAATCAAGAACCTAGGTTCGTGAAGCGTTTAGATCGCTTTCGAGCCCAGCACACACCCCTAAGGTTTAGGGAGGTGGACACTGCTGACCTCCTAGCATGTGGAGTCGTCGGAAACACAGGAAATAGGTTCCTATCTTGGGAAATGACCTTTATTTTCCTTCTCCAGGAGGGACAAATGGAAGAGGAGGCCTCGAGACCTCAAGCCCTAACCTTGCCCCTGCCCTTTCCGATCCTCTTATTTTTGTAGATGAGCCCAACATCTATAATGAAGAGCCCATAGATGAAGAAGCTGAGGAGCAGGAAGCTGCATTGGCCCTAGAAGTGCTCCAGCAACCTCCTGAACTCATTCTACTTCTCAAATTCCATCCACCTCGGGTTCCACCTCTGTTTGCCCCGCAACAATGATATGGTTTCTTGCTCCCCTTCTTGTCGATGGAGAACAATACCTCTTTCTCCATGACATAGAGGTTATGTTTGCTCTCCGAGAGGATGAAGCTCTTGGTGTCCTATGTGGATACGAGGTGGACACGACTATGCAAGAACCTAGGTTTTTGGGAGCAATAGAAGAGGTTCCTGCTTTAACACTGGCCCAAATCAAAGATGCATAGACGTCAATCTACTCCGACCTACCTGATGTTTTAGAAGAAGCCTCCACATCTCACTCCAGATAGCAGGAGGCCTCTGGATCCATCCTCATTGATAGAGAGGAAGGGATTGAGCATGACGACTCCATAGTAGTAAGAAACTATGAGCTTTGAATTTCTTCTCTCTTGGTATACTTTTGCTTTAATGGAATTCTAATGTAATGTTGGACTGTTCCAGGAGGCATTTGAGGTCGACCTATTCTCATCTTGGCAACGCCTTGTTTGCAGTAGCTTCGGCCGAGATCACTCACTGGCACATTACCTTGGCTAAGCAAAAGGGCGCTTTGTGGTTATCCACAAAAGTTTTCTCCACATGGCACTAATGACCTCCTGAAGTGCAAGGCCTTGTCACGAGTGATTGGTCATGCTGACACCAATCGCTCGCAATGCTGACAAGGTCATTTTGGTGAACTGCATGGCTACCCTCAATGCCTTTGGAACCAATTTTCAAGGTATGGCATTGATGGCAGCAGCCATGTTCCTGGCTAGCAACAACAATAGCGTTGACTCTCTATCGACTAGGTTTAGAGCTAGGAGTGTATTTGGGAATTCAAAGCCAATGTGCTCAATGTTTTAGAGAAGAGAGAAAGGCTCTGAACCCTTATTGTATAGAAATTTTATTTTATATGAATACAGATAAACTTTTTATACAGTGCCCCATTTTGTCTTCTTTTACAAAATTTATTTTATACTGTCATTGTATTTTGTAACTTTAATTGTTGTTGGCATTAATATTTTCATTCACTATTCTATTCAAAAGCATGCTATCAGATAAATATTTGTGCTATAATGGTCAATTCAGAGCAATCCAATAAGAATCTCACCACGCGGCAGAAGGAAAATGTGCCAAAACCCGCTATGACGTTTTTTCACCGTGGTACAGAAGGCAAATGTGTTCGGCATCGTGCAAGGAGCCCAGAAATGCCAAAACTTGCTATCAAACAGGCCCCATACACGCCATAGCAAGTTTTGGCATTTCTGGGCTCCTTGCACGATGCCGAACACATTTGCCTTCTGTACCACGGTGAAAAAACGTCATTTGACCACTCACATTCACACTGAACTTGCATAAACTGATGGAAAGCATCACGTAACATGTATAATAACATGGGAACAGTAATAGAATACATCACGTAACATGTATAATAACATGGGAACAGTAATAGAATATAAAAATATTTTTTATTCATTGGCCTCAAAGGGCAGAGATTTGCAAAATGATTCAGGTTACACCAAATGAACCTAAACAACATCTAGGGCCTAAGGGAGGGATCGGAGCGGATGTGCTTGGCGAGTGCAAGGTCCTTGTCCATCACTGTTACTCTTTTGGCATGGATAGCACATAAGTTTGTGTCTTCAAAAAGACCTACTGTCATCTGCTCCATTGCCTCCTGAATTGCTCCCACAGCGCCTGAAGTGAAATGCACATCATCCTTGTAATGCTGTGCTATTTCACTAAGGTTGCACGGGGAATGAGATTGTCCACAGTAATTTGGAACTTGTGGATCTCCTAAAGTGCGTTCACGCCTGATTTTTTGCGCCTTTTAATCTTTGGGGGACCCTGCACTGGCCTTTGGACATGGCTCCATGGCCGCTTGTATGCTTTGAACTTCTTTCGCCTATCCTCCCTTGCAACCACCTCTTCAGACTCCTCTTCGTATGTCTGGTGGGTCCTTCGAGGTGGCTTGTTGCGCCTAGGGGTCTGCTTTGTCCTTGGTCTCTTTTCCTTTTCATGAGGCTGTGAGACAGTAGGCTGAGGCTCTTGCTTAGCTCATACTAGAGGCTCCTCATATGTGATAATATCGAGGCACAAAGGGTTGATGGTGCTCTTCTGTACGGTCTACTTGGTTGGAGGATTAGGGCCAAGGTTCATTATATCTACAAGCCTGCCACATACTTCCTCTTGTTGTGGCCTCTGTAATCTCTCCATCTCCTCTCTTTGCCTTTCTTGCTCCCCTTATTGGTCTAGATGCTCCATGCCAGGACCCCACGGAGGAGGGAGGGACAGTTAATCATGATTGATTGGACTATTTTGCCCCTCTTGGGAGACCTCTCTACTTCCACAGCTAGTTGTGTGGAAGGACTAAGAGGACCACTGATTGTGCTTGGATCCTTCATCGTGCTAGGATTCCTCATGGTGCTGGGATCCCCCATGAGAGTTCGATGGTGGGGACTTGCGTTGCTTGGACTCCTGATGATGAGAATCGTCTTCAAATCCCTACTGATCATTGCCCTCTTGGCCACTAGGGCTTGCAGTGTGTTCGGAGGCCATGGAGTTATGAGGAGGAGAACGGGTAGCGTCTAAACGGCATCCAGTGGGTCTAGCAGTTTGTTTAACTCGTGCCATAGAAATGAGGGATTTTAGGGTTTTGAAGTGCTTTATATAGTCTTTTTTTAAGCACTGCAGGGTTTTTGTTTTAAATTAGGGTTTTTTGAGTGCACCCCTCCCCCCCCAGTCTTTTGTCGCCAGTTCGGTAATACTTAATCTTCACCACCCTTCCTCCCAACCCACTCACCCCTCCGCCCTGCCATGTCGCGCATGCAATTCTGCAATTTTCAAACAAATTTGTGAATTTTGGAATCTATAATTGACTCAAAATAGTGTTAACTTTATTCATCAAACATTTTACATTTGAGGCTCTCTTAGGATCCAACGCCTCCCCTATCTGACTCTACGTTGCAACCAAAGTTGCAACCAAAGTGTAACCCCTTGGCTCCCTATTGAGGACTTCCAAGCAGCACATCTCCTTGTCTTCTTGACATGTTGAACCGCTTTTGCGAGACTTGAGACCTCTACCTTATCGCGCTTGAGAGTCCTGGCCTCTAGACATCTATAAAACCAATCGAACATTTCGTGTAGTGCATTGCTTCGCGCAATACCACCCCCATGCCTTGTATTCTTGAAGTATGCTGCCTTTGCTCTGTAGTGTGATTTCTCCATTCCTTGAGTATTCCAAATGGACAGAGGGCCCCATTGCTCCACAAACCACGGTGCATGTGTGTAAAGAATATGCTGTAAAGAAAAACATTATATTAGAAACATAAACTGACTCAAGTTTAAAGCACAAAATTTCAACCTAAGGAGTATTACCATGTAATGTGTAATATGTGACTCCCCCCATGCTTCTACCATCAATGATATGAATTCTCCCAATGCTGTCGTGAATCTCTCATAATAAAGCTCATCTGTTTGACCTTGTCTAAGCAACTTTATAAATGATCAAGCTTTGTCCATAGTTTTGCTCTCAAAGTAGTAATTCGCGGATGTGAAGCTTGATTTGTAGTGCACTCACACAAAGCTTTCCAGTACTCCCAACCTAGGGTGCTTTGAGCCAATGTATGTTTTTCTTTATCAGCATTGTGATTAGACAAGAACCTCCTTGCCTTTCCTCCACCCATGGACACTTTAGATGAAAGGTTTTGTGTCTTTCCTGATTGTTTCTTGTCCTGCTTATGCTTCACATTGCCTCCGTGAATTCCCATGCCCATCCACTATTAATGTTTGCCCTGCCTCTTCTCTTCGAATAATCGACGGGATGCCGGTTCTCTCCAAAACCCACTTCAATGTCTCGTGGCACTGCTTTGGGGTCTCAAAGGTTGCAAGCCACCATATGTCCTTCTCAAATTGGACTGAGAAACCCTGCTCACTTCCTCATCCCCTTGAGCAAATGCAAGGCGTCATTCATAATACAAATGCTCACCCTCTCTAGCTTGCGCTCTTTTACCAACTGAGCTTCATCCATTTTTATAACAAATACTAGCTTGCCATCTGTACAATGAAAGAGAAATACAGTAAGGATATAGAAATGAGAAGAAATAAAGTTGAATGCGAAGAGGGAATTTCTCTTACCTTCTTCTCTCATCCCATAGAATTTGACCATGGCTCTCTGCAAATTCTCTACATCCACGTAAACATTATTGAAAGCATTCATCTCAAACGTTTGGATGCTAGATTTCTTTTTACTCTTCCAAGTCATTGTGCCACTTACACAATGGTATCGTCCAAGCTTTTCTCTAGCACATTGGTTTGTTTCTTGACGTGCAAGCCTTACAGACCACGGTGTTGGCAATGGCATTGTAGATATCTTATACTTTTCCTCCATAGCAGACTTGAAAATTTTAAAAATAGAGTTGTAAACTTCACGACTTACACCAGCAGCATCACAAGCTCCAAGCGCCTCCTTTGCTTGCACAAGGCCCTTGAAATCCTTCATTACCTCTCTAGCAACTTGTTTACGTAGCCCTTTTTGTCTAGGGTCCTTCAACACTTCCATGACATCACTTGGCTTTATTAAACTTCTTAGAACATATGAAGAATCACTATCATCCATTTCCATTGTTCCCATCACATCCTCCATGAAATTCCTAAAGTAGACTACAAATGAGTCTTAGTGGAAACAATGCAACACCACAAATATTTTGGAGTAAAAAATTTCATTTAAAATTTAGGGAACTAACCTTACAGCCCATATTCTCCTCTTTCGAGCACCACTATTGGTTGACAACCCATCCATAGATTGCAATTGTCTTTTCCTCTCCTTCAGTCCCAAAGGTGTTCCCTTCAACTTTTGTACTCGTTCTATCGACTTCTCTCGTTCCTTCTCCACAGCACGTTGAACTTGGCCATAGATAGACCTTTCCAAATCTTGTTTGCTTTCAGCGAGCTTCTAGATTGATTCTTTCAATTCATGTCACTCTAAGTCCAGTGCATGTGCTTTGTCTCACTGAGTTCTTTGTTTTGCAATTGGAGATCCTGCATACTATTATGCATTGCCACAATAGTAATATTTCCCAAATGTGCAAGTTCTTCTGCTTGGGCTCTCTGCACCTCGCTTGCTTGCATAGCCAATTTCTGAGAATGGTTCAATCGATTGCAATAACCGAACAATCCAGCATGTCCCTTGCCAACAAACCGAACAACATCATGCACTATATGAAAAGGAGGACTCTTTTGGGTGATAGGGTCTAAAGGATACAAGTTTCCATCCACCCAAAGGTCAAGATGCTTCTTCCCTTGCAATTGAAGACTGTGGAGCACACTTTGAGGAGTTCCACTATATCCCAAAGAGCGTGTGCTTGCATATTCTACCTCCAATTGTAGGTTGACATGGTACTTGTTGGATATGTCCTCGAATGGTGCCATGAGTACTCAAAGAGAGGTATCAGTGATGCTGGTTAAAATGTAGGGGAGAGCTAGCAAAGATGGAGCAGTGAGAGGGAGATAGTAGCAAGGAAGAGGGAGGAGGAGAAGCAGATGAGGGCAGGAGGGAGGAGGAGGAGAGAGATTGTAGAAGGAAGGAGCAGAGGAGAGGGAGCCTGGGTGGCTGGAGAAGGAGGGGAGAGGAAGGAGGGAGGAGGAGCCAGAAGGAGGACGAGGAGGGGAGAGGGAGGAGGGAGGAGGAGGGGAGAATAGAATAGAATAGAATAGAATGTTGTATTATCGTCCTTTGGGGGCCGAAAAACGACCCATGGGACCTCATCTGATCAGAGAAGATACAAAAAAGGAAGTCTCTGTCCTCCAAAGAGCAAGGGGCGATAAAGTAACACAGTATCACTGCTTTATAGCCTACGACATCGTGCATTGTTTTCTGTGCTTAAGAATCCTACCAATATATGTGCCCAAGATAGGAGGATGTACATGTGTGAGTAGGCTCACAAGATTTGAGTGCCTCTCTACGACATTCTGAAAATCTTTCCTTATGTGGGCATACTGTGGGCATGTCAATAAAACATGTGCTTCTGTCTCCACATCCTGCAAATCACACATTTGGCAAATTCGTCGATCTCTTGAAGTATCTCCCTAGGCTCCTCTCTCCACCTCTAGCATATGAGAACGGGTACGCATACTTGCAATATTGTGCCTGACATTAATAGGTATGGGCATGCGTATGCATCTTTGAACATTGTCCTTTGCTTGAGCATATGTGCTCCAATAGCTGGGACTAATATGTTGGCAATAGTATTCAAACTTAGCTCTTTTCTTAGCTGATTGCTATTTATGATGCAATGCTTCAAGGAGCGCTTTTTGCAGTGCCTCCTCATCCATTTTGTCTGAGGGGCTATCTAAATATGAGGCAACTTCCCACGGAGAGGAGGAGGGAGGGGGAGCGAGGGAGAGGGAGAGGGAGAGGGAGGAGGAGGGAGGGAGGGAGGGAGGGAGGGAGGGAGGGAGGGAGAGAGAGGGAGGGAGGGAGATTCGAAATTTGAAATTCAAATTTCAAAAAGTGGCCCCCTCCCCTCATTGATGGGGGGAGAGGTGGGCTAACCCACCTAGGTTGGGCTGGTTAGGCCTCTTTGGGACCCTCCAAGCCCCTTGCATTAGCCCACTAAGCATACCCTAATCCATTCCTTATGAGGCCCTTTTGAGACCCCAATTCTCCCCTAATGCTTGGATTGCCCGCGTTGTATTTGACCATTTTAAAAGTACATTTTTTTCCCCTAAGGGTGGGGACTTTCCTGAAATTCACTCTTTTTAGTGTTTAGCCTTTTGGAGTAGACAATTGCTGTGAGGTGTAGAGGAACTTATGATTATGAGCCTCTAGGTACTACTACCAACTGAATAATTGTCTACTGTGTGCTTCCTCTTATTTAAATAGGACGATCTTGAGAATTTCGATGGAGCCGCAAAGGGAAGCACACTATTGGGTGTTGGGGCAAGATTGAATGGCCTTCTTGATTTCAATGAGGTAAGAGATGCATCAATTTCAGGCGTTTGTCAGTTTCTGCATCAACTGCAGCAGCTGCTGACATTTCTATGCCAAGAAAAATCTTGGTAATTGCACTGTTGGCACTCATAAAGGGGTTTATGAAGTGTGGATCTTACCTTTGTAGATTAGCTTTACTGGGTGTGTGAATTGGCTAATTGAAAACAAGCAAACACCACCCAGTTATTTGCCCTGGTGGTCTCAGGGATATGCAAATATTTGTATGTATGGAGACAAGAAGTATGAGAAAGTGCTTTGAATAAGCCTTCTGAAGACTTCGATTTGTCAACGGTGTATCTGTATGGGATAATGTAAGTTACACAGGGCACAGCAGCAGCTGCCCTGTGGTTTTCATTATACACTAGACTCTGTATTGTTCAGAAATCATGAGGGAAAATTTTATTAGATCCCTGAATTCCACAGATACTTGAGCTTATGTATGTCTATTCTGCTCGAGATCTAATTGAAGTGAGTCCAACATCATCAGATATATCCAGTGTTATGCATTTGTCCTTGCCAATCACTTGTCAAGTCTTTCTTATTTAAGCATCCAAACCTTGGGAGATATGAGTGGATCAATGAATATGCAATTGGAAAGTTTTAGTAACCAATGGCTGCATATAAATTTGTAAATTTCTATAAGCACAGATTTGGCAGCCATGACTGTTTTACGCCATCACGCTTACTTCTTATGTAGTCAATAGGCCCAAAAGTAGTACCAAGACGTGTTCTAATCTGTCATATTGCTAGCACTGATTTTGTCTTTGCTTCTTCCTTAACCCACCCTTGCATATTCTAAAGTTATGGTAGTAATATGTGGATCGTATGTGACTCTGATAAGACTAGCCTATGCAAAACAGTAACCTGTGCGAAATGCAACAATTTGTCTCAGAAATTTTTAATTGTGCTTTGTATGTGGAAGAGAGGTTGATAGAAACTAATGCTGTGTTATTTCTCCACTTTAATATTTTGGACAAGTTTTCTGTGTGCTTTAGCTTGATTTGGAGCACTAGAATGTGATTCTAAATGTGAGCACTTTTCCCTCCAAAAAATGTGTCATATTTTCCTCGTCTAGTTGTAGCATGCTTATCCCAATCATTAGAGCTGAGTCTCCAACTGAGCATGTAGCTGTTGATATGCCTTTATGATCCTCTATTTTGACTTTTGGGTGATGTCACGTTCATCATAACTGTAGAAATTTTTCTCCTGGTGACAGGTATTGGATTGCAAGGGAAGCAGCCCTTGTTGAAGAAAATTTTAAAGAGGGTTCTACAAACTTGACAGGTTGGTACCATTTGATGTTGTAAACTTGGATGAGTGTCTGAATTCTGCACAGTATGTTGCAGCCTAGTCACAATCACGAACATATTTCTTTTTTACAGCAAGTTATCAGATCTTGCAGCTATTTTTTGGAATGAAAAAAGTGAGCTAAGATGGCAGCTTATGGTTGAGTACTGATGTGACTGTGTAGATGGATGAGAAGGAATGGACTTCTTTGCAGCAAGATCCTGAGTTCCAAGCTTTTATGAGACAGCCTCGAAGAGCGTTCTCATATCCCGGTTACTTTAATAGGATGAACAATGCCTATCTTGAAAGATTTGGTCCCCCACCATATGAGCCTCCACCTTTATCCTTGCATGTGCCTCCATCCCTATCCTCAAGTGAGCCACGTGAAGTAGATCTGGGTCATGCAGAGGTACCTCCTATAGAGTCATCAGCACATCCTAAAGAGCCATCGGTACATATGGAGCAGGCCTCAAAGAAAAGAAAGAGAACAAACAAGAAAAAGATACCCAAGGAAGCACGCGAGCTCCCCGTTGAGGCTTCCATGGGTGAGGATGTGGAGGGTGTGAAAGGTAAGAGGTATACATATGATGAACTTGAAGATTTTATCACACTCCAGTGTCAAATGCAGCCTAAGTTTGAGCAGATAAGCACTCATGAGAACTTGTGTCTTCAAATTGCAATTAAGTTGGCAGCCAAGGGTCACCCAAAAAGAGAGAGAAACAGCTACAAAGACAAGTGGATCCTGGAGCACACGAGGTATAACAATGAGGCAAAGAAAAAGCTGCACCAAAGTGGATATGGAGACAAGAATGAGGTAGAGGAATCATATGCCATTGGGTTCGAGGATGATGAGATCCTTGCAGAGATCCATAAGTACATGCATCATTGCCCAAAGGTTGTGTCACAGGCTAGGTTCCAGAGTGGTGCTGAGGGAGCTAAAGGCTTGACTTGTTCTGAGGAGCGAGTTGGTGAGGTATTAGGCCTCGGTGGGAAGAGAGCAAAGAGAATTTCATATGGTTTAACAGACTCGGTGGACTCTATGGTTGAGGCCCTTACACATAATGCTTCCTCAAGAACAAAAGTGATCGAGCAAGTCTCCAACCTGCTGTTGCAAATCCAGCCTCCAAAAGTAAAGCGGATGTGGGAAGAGAAATAGACAATAAGGTTTATGACTGGCTGGTATCCCTTGGCAAAGAATGCCTTACCAATTACTTTGCTAAGGCAATGGTGGACTGGGACTACTTAACTTTACTGGAATTTGAAGACTTGGAGAAGATGGGTTTGCCAATCAGGCCACAGAGATTCATATGGAATGAGTTGAAGAAAATGAAGAACCAACTTGGCTCTACCGGTTGATAGTAGGACATAGAAATAGCCAGTAAACCCAGCACAGTAGCATCTATGAGATGTCAAAGATGGAGCTCTACAATGTAGCTGCATGCATACATGAGGGCACATTTTTCATACGCAGTTTGAACTATTTTGATGTAATATGCTTCATGGAATTTTGTTTCTCCCATCAATGGATCTATTGTATAGATCACATGGTATTTTGGACTTGCAAAATATGACATGGAATTTATGTATGTCATTTTTGGACCTGCAACACATGACATGAAATATGTTACATGGCATTTTGTATGTCTCTTTATCATATCTATTGAACATATCACATCGTATTTTGGACCTGCAATATATGACATGAATTTTGATTGCAATATGTTATCATATTTCGGACCTGCAATATATGACATGAATTTTGATTGCAATATGTTATCATATTTTCTGTGTAGTCTCTTATTTCTACCCACATAATTGTTCTTCCATTTGGGAGCTTCCATTTGAGTAGTAGTGTGTAGTGCTCATAAGGTGACCAAGTCCCTTCTATAATGTGTAGTGCTCATAACGCTTCGATGCTATCAACTGTGTTCACACACACAGAGGTTATAACACATGAAATTATGAAGGATCAGGGCCAATATAGCTGAAATAATAACATAACTAAAATTATAAAAAAGAGAACGTGGTAAGAGCTCCACCTATCGCATTATAGGGGATGTTATCTTTATCAAAGTGTTATGGGCTCTGTTTGTTGCACTTACTACTGAGAGACTTTTTTCCTATCTGCAGTGTGCCTCTTTGTAGGTCTCAGTAGCTTCTCAAGCAGAGCTCTCCGACAGGGCTGTTGGTCTCCACAATGGGGACTGCCACATGCCTCCTAATGTGGTGCTTTTATAGTGTTGAAGCCCTCCCCAAATGGGCCGACTGTCAGTGTTATGCCAATCTTGACTAGGTCAAGTGGCCCCCTATAGGGTCTGCTGCAGACCAGCCCAGGCTGACCCTACATGTGGGCCTGATCCTGCTGCCCACTTGCTAGGGCCTCAGCCAGCCCTATGTGCTGGCTTGTGCAGCCCATGTAGCTGCCCTAGGGTCAGTTTCAACCTGTTCGACCTCAAGCTACCTATAACCGCAATAATGAAATCAGTGAGATCCTCTTGGCTGCTCCATGCAGATCCTCACAAACGGGCTTTCTCTAAGAAGCTGTGGAACTGCTGCCAATTGCCTGTGGAACCAAGCTATCACTGAGTTCAACAGGTCTGGACTTTTGTTCCTTGTTCAGCATCATGCCCTTCATCCACCTTGGAAAACCGCCCTTGTCACTTGCTATAGTTAGCATCGCCACCTCCATAGAGTCCATGACACTGGCATCTTCAGATTGAGTCTCGGGATCCTCATATCCATTGGTGTATCCAACTATCTCCAATTTTTTCACACTTGTCTGAAGTTGTAGTGCCTTCTTCATCCTCTTCCCTCTCGGTGACAACGGCCTCAATCTTAGCATAATTTGAGCAACATGTGATGTCTTTACCTTCACAAAAGGATCTGGATCCTTGGACCATTGTATGTTGGACATGTTCACAGTCATACTTTGATCAATGAATCTTGTCTTGGAGCTACTGGTGGTAACCAACAAGAACTACTTGTCGATTGTTGTACTTGTGTTCTTTCATCCCAACTTATTTGCAGTCTCGCACAAGACGTCCAAGCTAATCATATAAATAGTAGTTTCCCGTTTTCTTGCTCTCACTGTAAGAAGAGTTTCCATCTATTGAAGAAATTTTTGGCTTACCTTGACCGAGCCTTGTCCTTCTCATTACCTTTCCCTTTGCTAGGAGGAGTGAAATATGGGTTTCACTATTCTTTGGTGTAATATGGATGAAATATGGGTGTGCTAGAAGGAGTGAAATATGGCTGTAATATGGGTTTCACTATTCTTCGGCGTAATATGGGTTATATTCCCTTTGCTAGAAGAAATGAAACCAATTAGGGGGAGAATCAGGTTGGATCAAAGAGAAATAGAGGGGAGACAACATTCCTTACTTGCAACTTGCACAATTGTGATCCTAGTGCTCGAAGACAACAGTTCAGAATGGCACGGTGAGCAGAGACGTTGGACCTTTTGAAGGAAGACAACATTAGTAGGAAAACCATAAGCTTGATGAAAGACACACTGTAGCACACCCCAATTTCATGGGCTTATTAATACTTAATGTCAGCAGAGTGTAGCATATGTAGTTATTGTGTGGATCTTGTACGGTGGAGAGGTGGACACATAGAAAGGAAATGGATCCCATATGTTGTGCATAGTGCTGGTAGTTATTATGAATGATTTTATGTAAGAATGAATGTAAATGTAACACTTTCAACTAATGAGAAGTTCCCTATCATCTTGGAGATAAATTTGTTTAGGGCAGCACTTATGCTTTAGCGCAGTACACGGGGATTGAGAAAAAGAGTTGCAGCAAATGGATTGCTGTGGATAGGGCCTTGCACCAAGCTTGCTCCCATTGATGTGTAAGGCCTCGCACACTCTATGGCTCTCTTTTAATCATCCTAACTCTCTCTCTCTCCCTCAGCATTTAATCAGCTCAAAGTTAGAGCTGACATCCCATGTGTTGAAAAGCATTTAAGGTGGACATTTGTTTGAATTATAGGCGCTTGGTCATTCATTTAAAGCTTTTCATTAACTGCTATGATCAAAATTTTACATTTACCACATTAATATCTACTAAAGATATTAGCTGCCCTCTGCATATCATAAACCAATTGGAAGTTAAACCAGAATAAGGAAATTAAACTAGTTGAAAGTCATATACCATACTAAAATTCCAGTATGGTATTCTCAATCTGCAACTAATAAGCTATTTGCAATGGCCACAACCCTGCAAACTAAATTTCATCTTTCAATACACTCCAATATGGAA
Source organism: Dipteris shenzhenensis (assembly GCF_047967505.1). NCBI lineage: Eukaryota > Viridiplantae > Streptophyta > Polypodiopsida > Gleicheniales > Dipteridaceae > Dipteris > Dipteris shenzhenensis. The sequence goes on from NC_141621.1 coordinate 23,900,230, forward strand.
CTCATGGAAAATTATCACTTCAAATCAATTCCATTACAGCCAAAGATATAGCCCACCTACATCGTAAGCAGTAAGCTGGGCATATCCTACCATTAGTGCACCCCATGAAACAACATCATGAAGTGAGAGCTTGTCAAATGTGTCTTGCTTCTGCAGGTGTGCAAATTTGGGCAACAGAAATATCTTTTTTCCAACCCCTTTCTAGCAATCATTTAGTGCCTTTCTCTGCCCTTGTCTATGGATTCTTTGCTGCCACAAGCTTTCAAGCTGCAAATAAATGTGACAGCATTTGGAGATAGAGTTGCATCTGTTCAAGGCAACCAATGCTTCACAAGCCCCAGCTTGGCACATCCTGCCATTAGTGCAGTCCATGAGACCTCATATCGAACTAGTAGCTATGCTTCCTATGCTTCTGCAAGTGAGCTCGATTTGGCAACCCAATGCTTCCATGCATTTGTGTCCCGCTTTAACTATTCAATTATGTTTGAAGCTTCCTTCAGCCTTTTCTTTTGCAAGAAAATATCAGCCCATGTTGTCTCAAATTTTTCCTGCATCCACATTAGTGTGACGTTGAGATTCTTGTAGCGGTGTGGGACCCATAGCCCTAGCAAGAAAGGATGCTTCTGTACTGAGAGTTTCAGCTCGCAAGTCATCAATTCCAGCCTCCATAATAGCTAACTCAATTGCAATTGACTGCTCTAAATGAGACCTCCCTTGGTGTCTTTGCAAGCAAGCAGCCATAACAGCATTCATAGTGATTCTAGCTTCTTCAAGCCATGCCGGATCTCCTGGCTCATTCCTAGATAAGAACATGTGAAGAAGTGTGCAACATGTGGCCACCATCATGACACTAGTGTGAAGAGCAACCTCCATTCTTTTAAGCAATATCCTGAATCTTGATTTTAGCCTCCCAAAAGCTACCTCAATGCAAATGTGTGTGGAGCTTAATGCATAATTGAAGGCTCTTTGAGCAGGCTCAAGGTTTCCCTTATTTCGTTTATATGGGCACATCAACCAAGCCTTTGGAGGTGCAAAGGCCGTATTTGCAATGATCCAATACCTATTTCCATCAATGAGGCCATCTTCAGCTCGCCTATGTATCCGTGACAAGGCCAATGCCCTAGAGTCATGAAGGCTCCCACATAGTCCTGCATCTATATCCAAGAAGTATACGTCCACGTCTACTGCTACCATAAGAATTATTGAATGGAACTGCTTGTAATTGTAATTGTAATAGTCCGCACCATGTAGACTAGGTTTTTGTATGGGAATGTGGCATCCACATCGACTGAAGCAATGACTCTCAAAAACCCTCTAAAGGCCTCAAATTTCTGCTCACCTATTGGCCATGAGATGTAGATATTTGCCCAATGCTTGGCAATTATTTTGATTCCTAGGTGCACAATCTTGTTGACAGTTGTTTGACCACATAGAAATGTTTGACCAATGGAGCTTTTAGAGTCACCATGTGCCGACCTCCCATAAAAATATGGCTACCCTTCGATGCAGAGAGATAATTCTCCAATTAGGTGCTACTTCATCACCCTCTATCCCATAGGGTTGAAAAATTGTAAAGCATAACCACTCAAATGTATCTCTAGTGCATCTGAAATCTCTCCAAATTTGTTCTGGACCATAATGCAGTAAAATCAAGGTATGGCAAAGCAGTAAATCCTTGCCTAAGTCCGTCGATGTTTTGCATGTCTTCTTGCCTTGATTTTTAGCTCAAGCAAAGCAGCAATTTGTGTTCTCTGCAACAAATGCAACATGCAAAAAAACAGAAGCAACTGCAGTAGCAAGTGAACTTGATCCTCATCAAGAACATCATCCATGTCACTTATCTTAGGTGAGTTCTTGCTCAAACAAGCATTGCCTTCACGCTTTGGATGTATGCTGCCAGACTCATATCAGACTGGATCTATGCTCTGAGACTCAGATCAGATTACTTAATTCATATTTGTGCAACAGTGTGAAAAAAATAAATGGTAGACAAGTGGGCAATCACCACATTTTTTGGACTATAGCATATGTAACTCGTTATCCATTACTGATCATTGATAGTACACAACCTCTCCTGATAGCTTGCCCTCTTTCATCACTGCTCATCGCTAGCACATAACCTCTGCTGATAGACTGCTCTCATCCATTGCTAGTACCCAACCTCCTGTTGATAGACTGCTCTCATTCAAGCTTTCTGTAGGACTTTGCCCAATTGCATCTATTTGGGCGTTGCTTCCCCTTCTTCCTCAATCCAATTTGTGAATGTTTGCCTCTGATTCCTTCCTTCTTTATATCCCTCTTTTACCGTCTGTTCACAATCGCCCATTATCCTTTTTGGCAAGCTTAATCTGACAACAGGAAGGGACTTCCTTTCGTTGCTATGTGGCACCCTTGCTATGTTGCTGTTGTAATAGCTTAGCACGCTCTCCTCTCCCACCCATCTGCTGTCCAACATGGAAAACCTCCTTTCAATTTCTTGAGGCTCTCCCCAAACCGAGCCAAGTTTCAGGACGCAGATAAATCTTTCCACGATGCAATGAGAACGTAGATAGAGTGGCTCTTGGGAACATCTGCACTGCAAGACAAATCGTGTGGAGAGGTGGCCGAGGAATACCCAAAAGCCTAGAATCCTCTCAAATCCGAAGCAGCAAAGCAAGCAAGGAAGGAAGGCAGATGATGAGAAAATGATGATGAACATTCGTCGCCTTCTTTGGTCCGTGGCGATCCTGCAAGAACTGATTTTGGTTCTGCCAGCACTGAGATTGTTGCTTCTTGTCGTCCGACATATCTTAAGTATAACGCATGTATAGTATCAAGACGGAAGAGGGCATTGGTTGGCTGCATCAACACCGAAAAATTTTAGCGGAACATTAGAGGTAAGGCATTTGTGATCGTCGAGCTTAAAAGCTTGTAACAGACAAGGCATCTCTCATCGTCGAGCTTGAGCTTGTAGCACGTCATTGATTCGTTCGTTTATTTTTGACATCTCATTGCCACATGAGAAAGTTCGAATGACAAACCGAAGGAGGATGGATTAATTTTAAAGATTAAAGCTTTTGAAGTTTTTAGCTTTACATAAGCTTAAAAGTGTGGCATCGAGATTCCATTCGTGGGCTAGCGTGAGGTAAAGGGTTTTGTCTCCATCTCTTTGATTTAGCATGTAGTGTCCTTTCTACGAAGATTTGGAATCTTGTACAAATTGCAAGAGTCATAGGTGCAATTTAGTCTCCTTTCTAGAGATTTGGAAGCCTATACAAATTGCAAGAGTCGTAGGCACAATTCAGTTGACATTGCACAGCGAACCTACAAGTAGACTCTCAACGTAGTTACCTGGAGAGAAGTTTGAGCGGTCAATTTGTGGGGCAATGAAATTGGCCTCAATTGAGGTGACAGAATGCACAAAAAGACAGGACATGTAATAAATCTAAATCTACAGGCCTTCGGCGTGAAACGTATGTAGCAAGAGTGCCTTCTTTTTGGACGAATCGTGTAAAGATTTGCATATTTTGATGCCGTTCTCTGATCTCTCCTATTTGTGTACTCAGTATAAGCATCGTATTAGCTTGCTTCCAAGGACTCACATAACATGATTTTCTTTCTAGCGATAAACTTTTATGGTCAAAATTTAGTGTCGCTTTCCTGTGCACTTTTTTGGCCTTGTCTGATTTGTTCATTATTCGAGGAGCTACTGGACAAGGAATGACATGGGAGAGGAGAGGATCGCAGGTTCAAAGTAGAAGTTGCAACATGTGAAGAGAGTGGGAGAGAAGGAAGGAGTCTCACTTGCAGCTTTCTCACATACACAATGGGGGAATATAACGAAGGTGGAGGCTGAAAACAGTTTTCCTCTTCTTAGTTGTGAAAGCCAAAAGAACTCTAAGTACAAAAGAATAGGTGAACCCTATATGTGGGTCTCAAACCAAACTCAGCTAACTAAGGTGGCATACTGATTGAGTCACTAACTAGAGTACATAAAGATAGCTGTCATCCAGCTATTATTCATGGGCGCTGTACCAACCGCATCTGCAGTTAACAAGTCGGTGACATAAATGCACAACGGTCACCCTGGCATATCACGAGTAGAGCTCGATATCTCAACACTCTCCCTCGAGCTCAATCCCAATTCCTGCACACCAAGTAGGTCTCTGAACTTGCACAGCTTCTCTGCACCCAATGCCTTTGTGAATATGTCAGCTACCTAATCCTCTGTGCTGACATAAACTAGATCAATAAAACCTACTAGAACCTTCTCCCGCACATAGTGATAATGCACATAGTTCTACCATGATAGAGTGGGTTATTTGCCAAGTGTATACTGCTCATGTTGTCACAATAAATGACAACTCGCCCATTTGTAGACTGATGCATATCATAAAGTAGCTTATGCAACCAAGCTACCTCACATGCAACCATTGCTGCACCCCTGTACTCAGCCTCTATGCTTGACAAGGCAATTGTAGGCTGTTTCTTGCTGATCCAAGTGACTGCAGCACTCCCAAAAGAGAACACATATCCACTGGTAGATCGTTTATCAGAAATACTACCAGCCCAATCACAGTGTACCCATGCAATTGTATCTGAACCCCAGTCTCATAAAATGGTCCATACTGCAATGTGGACTTTACATACCTCAGTATGCATCTAGCCGCATCCAAATGCGGTTTCCTTGGAGCCTGCATAAACTGACTTACCAACCCAACAGCATAGCTCAAATCTGGCCTGGTAATACTCATATAAATCAAACTTACTACTATGCGTCTGTACATAGTAGGGTCTTCCAGAAGCTCACCTTCATCTGCGCTCAATTTCACATTCTGCACCAAAGGAACTGAAATAGGCTTACAGCCTATCATCCCATATTTGGACAGCATGTCCAATCCATACTGCCTCTGCAAGAGTCATATCCCACTTGTGGATCTAATCACCTCAATGCCCAAGAAGTAACGTAGCTCTCCCAAATCTTGATTGACCTTACAAGATGGGAATATAATATGACCTCAGCTTTGTGATCAAGAATCTTGTAGCAATAGTCACCTTGATGACCATAAAAGAGACCCTTCACAACAAAGGAGTTTGCAGCAATTATGTTGCCCCAAGCATCCTGCATAGCCTTTTGGCTCTTCTCTTTAGCTTTGGTACACTTCGAGATGTAGAAAGCAGCACCCTCTTCATTGTCTACCTCTGCATTCACTGCGAAGTTGTCCCCCATGCAAAGAGCATCGCTAAGAATTTCATGATGCCCTTCGAAGAGAGGCTCCTCAATGAGCTCCTCATCAGTCTCCAAAACACCTGCATCATCAAGAAAAATGGTGTAATATTCCCAATCGACCACATGCTTCTTACTGGTGTAATGTCCCCAATACTCTTAAATACAAGCATTGCAGTAGCACAACAACCTTTTCATGACTATTTTACTGACAACCCCTTGCACAACTCTTCGTATACAATGCATGGATTGTGTCTGTGGCACAAGTTGATAGTCCCACTGTTTAGATCCATCAATATCTCCTTCTTTAACAACCCAAAACAATCGTGCTACATTTCTGTCCTTAGATGCATAGTTGAGCCCCATGAGACAAGTTGGTCCTCAAAAAGTCCACAACATCTCTTGCATTTTTAAAGATGGCTCCATTTGTCTTTACTTGTTCATGTGTCTTTAGTTGCTCGCCCTTTCCATGTCTAGATCCAAAGAAATTCCATATCTTCAAACCCACTAGCTATTCAACTCTAGAAACGAAATGGAAAGGTCTTCTAGCCTTGAATTGAGAGGCTGCTCCATCCGACCAAACCCAATGCCTAGTCAACTCCAACCCTTGATCAAACAACCACCTATGATGTAGCATAAAGCAATGCTGGACAAAGATGGTGTCGTGCACCTTGTCATCTAAAATGAAAGAATGAAATGTCTTCTTCATCTCAGATCATATACGGACATATGCTATGTGGACAAAAATTGTAACCTGGCTAGAGTGCCAAGGCATGGACTGAATCTCGTTCTGCTCCTTGAAAGAATAGTTATCTGCAAAGTCCACCACTGAAACCACCACATCTTCAAGAAACCTCAGTAGACACTCGTTGAACTGTTAGCCTACCACTTGTAAGTGTAATTGTGCTTGATGAATAGTTCCTGTCTCCACATTCTGAAAGACCTTCACCATCACCTTTCTGGAAACAAAATTCATCTCGTGTGGGTAGCATGACATTTTGCGTGGGCCACATTTTTTGCAGTCACCCAAAAGACACCCACGATGGTGGTAGCAGGCTTCAAGAGGTTTGGGGCTTAACATAGAATTCCAAAGACTAGTGACACCCATGTTAGCATGTTGAAAAACATTGCAGCCACACTCGCCTTCACTATTTCCACATACCTTACAGTCATAGTTGCAGCATGCTCCATGAATCCCAAAACTTTGGGTCCTTAGCTAGTTGACTGCATCCTTCAAAAAACACATTTGCACATGATAAATGCAGTAGCATATGTACCTGTCCTTTATCTTTCGAATGAAAGAGGGCTTCAAGCACTCAAACGAGCATTGCTGAATCTTGATCTCTGGAAATTCTTCCTTGAATCATTGGAAGAACTCAACCTATGCCAATGCACAAAACAAAGGGAGCATAGTTGGATAGAAATCATGGATAGAAATCATAGCACATATGTAAACCACTAGTGCCATGGACATACTGAGAACTTATAAAGCAATCACAAAGCAAATGTAGAAAACTTGTGAATTTCATGCAAAGCACATTACAAGTAGAAAGCAGTGGAAAAGCACTCATAGAGTAGTCAAGAAAAGCCCAAGCAGTCATAAAGCACTGCCAAAGCAGTAACAAGCACATGCAAAGCATTGCCAAAGCACATGTAAAGGACTTGGGGAAAAAGCTTTTGATATGACGATTGTTTTCAAGGACTTCAAAAGCAAATCCCTAGCAGTGAAAAGGCACCACTAAAGCATTGTCATAGCACTAAAAAGCACATGTAAAACACTACTCAAATAGAAAGCCGTGGGCAAGAAGCCACAAATGATTGTTAAAGCACTCATAAAGTAGTCAAGAAAAGGACAAGCAGTCATAAAGCACAGCCAAAGCAGTAACAAGCACATGCAAAGAACTCTCAAAGCACATTTAAAGAACTCTTCAAATAGAAAGCAGTGGACAAGTTGCCACAAATCATGCAAAGCACATTACAAGTGGAAAGCAGTGGAAAAACACTCATAAAGCACTCAAGTAAAGGACAAAGTAGTCGTAAAGCACTGCTAACATAGTAACAAGCACATGCAAAGCACAGCCAAAGCACATGTAAAGCTCATGCAAAGCAGTGCTAAAGCACATGTAACTTCTTTGCCAAAGCACATGCAAAGCACATGTAAAGCACTCTTTAAATAGAAAGCAGTGGACAAGTTGCCACAAATCATGCAAAACACATTACAAGTGGAAAATAGCAGAAAAGTGACTAGTCATAAAGCAGTCAAGAAAAGGACAAGCAATCATAAAGCACTGCCAAAGCAGGAAACAAGCACATGCAAAGCACTGCCAAAGCACATGCAAACAACATGTAAAGCACCTGCAAAGCACCTATAAAGCACTATTCAAATAAAAAGAAGTGGACAAGTTGCCACAAATCATGCAAAGCACATTACAAGTGAAAAGCAGTGGAAAAGCACTCATAAAGCAGTCAAGAAAAGGACAAGCAGTCATAAAGCACTACCAAAGTAGTAACAAGCACATGCAAAGCACTGCCAAAGGACATGTAAAGCTCTACCAAAGCACATGCAAAGCACATGTAAAGCATTATTCAAATAGAAAGCAGTGGACAAGTTGCCACAAATCATGCAAAGCACATTACAAGTGGAAAGTAGTGGAAAAGCACTCATAAAGCAATAAAGAAAAGGACAAGCAGTCACATAAAGCACTACCAAAGCAGTAACAAGCACATCCAAAGCACTGCCAAAGCACATGTAAAGCTCTGCCAAAGCACATGCAAACCAATTACAAAAGCAAAGCAGTGACAAAGCAACACTAAAGCATTGTCATAGCACTAAAAAGCACATGTAAAGCACTCCCTCAAATTGAAAGCAGTGTACAAGCAGCCACAAATCAATGTTAAAGTACTTTCAAAGCAATCACAAAGCACATACAGAGAACTTGTAATTTTAATGCAAAGCACATTACAAGAAGAAAGCACTGGAAAGGCACTCATAAAGTAGTTAAGAAAAGGACAAGCAATCATAAAGCACTGCCAAAGCAGTAACAAGAACATGCAAAGCACTGCCAAAGCAATCACAAAGCATTGCTAAAGCACTAACAACCAATCAAAAAATCAAGCTGTGAAAAAATAGTTTTTAAAAAGAAAGCAGTGTCGTAAAACAGTTATCACATTGAGCATGAATCCAATGCCATAGAAGCTTCTAAAGTGAAAAGACATCCCTACAGCACTTGCAAGAGCACTTCTAAAGTGAAAGACCCAACTAGGCACATGTGAAAACACTTTTAACATTGCTAAAGCACATGCAAAGCACACTGTACAGAAACTAGTCACAAACCATTCTCAAAGTAGTTACAAGAGAAGCTATGAGTGACATGGCCATGCAAGAGGACCAAGCGGCATTGACAAAGCAGTCCAACAGAAGATCCAATTGAATGTGTGATTCCTTAACTTGGAGTCTACATGGCTCCAAGTAGTTACATAGCAGTGAGAATGCAACCTCAAATCAATTCATCATGGCAAAAACCAGTCTAGAAGCAGTTCATTATGGAAAAAACCAGTCTAGAAGCAGTTCATTATGGCAAAAACCAATCTAGAAGCAATTCATCATGGCAAAAGCTAGTCTAGAAGCAGTTCATCATGGCAAAAACCAATCTAGAAGTAGTTCATTATGACTCAGATGAGGAATCATTTGGAGGCGAATCCATACTTGAGGTTCCTCAAGAAGATGGATAGGGTGCTTCACATAGGTTTTTTTGCTTATCCTCTTTCTACAAACGTCTTTCTTATTGGGGGACACCCGTGTTTCCTGATTCCAAAATGCAGGCACAATATCTTGAACCTCCTGTGTAATGCTGCTACATCATTTTTGTTGTCTTCGATAGGAGGATAGTGACAACATTTCTTGTTCTTCCATGGGCAAGCAAGATTTTGCAGAGTAGAAGTTTTCCCTATGAACACCCAAAAGCTTGGAAGCCTTTGCAATGCTGAAATCTTGGCATTCTTGCTCATCAAAATTCATCAACATCATCATAGTAGACCTTTTGAAGAAAACTTCATCATGGCTCCATGATTGTTTGACATGGGTTAAGGTTATGCGTATATTGGTTACGAATGTTTTCTGCAACAATTGAACATCTTCGTTGGTACCATGCAAATGCTTGATATTGGGATGAAACATGATTTGCATGAAGATATCCTTTCTAGTTTCTGAGTCCATTCCTCTTGTTTGTTCTTCAAAGAAGGAAACAACCTCCTTTGCTATCTTTCGTCTCTTGTCCATGTGAGATACAACATTTTCCTGATTTGCCATAGCTTCCTTTGCCCTTGCTTTTTGTCGTTGCTTTCTTTTCTTTGCAGCCTCGTACTCTCTGACAGTGTCTACCTCCTTTTCTTGATGGGTCAGTTGTGTCAATGTCTCGGCATTGACATCCTCAGGTCTTGTAGACAAATAAACTAGATCCACATGCAAAAAGTAGCATAAAGCATAGCCACTTGAACTCATTTGCAATGTCATTTAAGAAATAGAAAAGAAAAGACGTTTCTTGCAGAGGCACGTACCATTTTTCAACAAGAAACTGAGTATGAACTTTGATGGTCCTGGGGACGCTGTTAATTCAGTAGGAGTGTTTGCAAATATTTCGTTGGTTTGAAGTGTTGCTACTGTAGTCTGGTCTCAAGTTGATTTGTTCCTCACTAGTAGTGGAATTCACAGACTCCACTCCACTCAGGATCTCACCTCTTTCGGCATTTGTTTGAAGTGCTACTACTCTGAGGCTGTTTTCGAGAGATAGAATGCAAAGAAAGAACTCGGAGCACCAATAGATATATATATATATATATATATATATTCTCCAGGTTGCATATTCAAAGTGGGAGGTTTCAGAAGGAGAAGCGGGACTGGTAGTTACAATGTCTTTGTTAGTTATGCATCATGAACGTGGGACATGGTTTTTATTTTTTAATTTACACTCTTGACCAGTCACACAATCAGTTTGAAATATGCTTTTACAAGTGCTGAAAAAGCAATGTCCATGGACACTGACAAAATATGAAGAGGGGAGAGGAGAAGAATGGAGATGAGGAGAGAGGGCACAACTAGAGAGGACACCACAAATGACTAATTGTACACTAGATTTAGTTGAAAAAATAGAATATATACAAACCCATTTAGGGTTAGGGTTAGGGGATCTAACCCTTTCCTTTATAGCACTCTATAAAGTTAGTGCTATGCACATATGATCACATGATGATGCTATGCACACGTGATCACATGATGTTGAGCATGAACTCTCAACACCTTCCCTCAAGATCAACATCATGAAGTAGGCCTTTCCTCAAGATGATGATTCTAGGGAATCAAAGAAGGATTGAGCATTACATTCCATCACACCCCTTTAATGGGAATCTCCTTCCTCTGCGTGAGCTAGTCGGTGTTTCTCGAATAGCTGTTTACCGAGTGGTTTGGTAAAGATGTATGCAACATTTTCTTTGCTATCACAATGCTGCAATGTGATGTCACCAAGTAACACTCTTTCTCTAATGAAGTGCTCTCTGACATCAATGTGCTTTGTCTTGGAGTGATATACTGGATTCTTGGCCAATGCTTGAGCCGATTGATTATCACAGTATATTGTTGTTGGCTTTGACTCATCAAAGTAATCTGTTTCTGACAATAGTCTTCTAAGCCATATAGCCTCACATGCACCTTAGTGAGTGCTCTATATTCTACTTTAGTCAAAGACATGTTTGTTTGACAACCATGATATAGCACCTTGACCAAGGAAAAATGCATATCCTTGTGTTGATCTCCTGGTCTCATGATCTTCGGCATAGTCACTGTCACAGTATCCATGCAACCGTGGATGACTTCCTCTGTATTCTATCCCAAACTGTCTTGTACCTCTGATGTATCTCAAGACTCTCTTGGCTGCATTCCAATGAGACTGTTTTGGATTTGCCATAAACTGTGCTAGTGAGCTTACTACATAACAAATATCTAGTCATGTGATTGTCAGATATATAAGAGATCCGATGAGTTGCCTATAGTACCTGTCATTGACTGTAGGCTTTTCTGAATCTTTAGTAAGTTTCAAACTCTGTTCCATGGGAGTGGCTGCAATCTTGCAATCTGCCATATAAAACTTCTTCAGGAGACTGTCAACATACTTGAGTTGACTCATGAATGTGCTATCTGAATCTCTCCAGAACTCAATTCCAAGACAATAGTGCATAACTCCAAGATCTTTCATGTCGAACTCTGTAGATAATTCTTGTTTTAGTTTTCTGATGAAGCTATCCTTGCTTCCTGTCACAATCAGATCATCTATGTACAAAAGTACAATAGTAATGTCTTCCCCTTGAACTTTGTAGTAGAGAGTATGATCTGCATTGGATTTCATGTATCCCAGATCAGCAAAATACTTATCAATTTTGCTGTACCAACTTCTGGGTACTTGCTTTAAGCCATACAGACTTTTCTTGAGATGGAAAACCTTATTCTCCTTTCCTGGTTCAACATAACCTGCTATTTGTTGCATGTAGACTTTCTCGTCTAAATAACCATTGAGAAATGCATTCTTGACATCGAGCTGATACACATTCCATCTGCTGAGTGTCACTAGTGATATCAAGAACCTTATGGAATCCATCTTTGCTACTGGAGCATAAGTCTCATCATAATCTTGACCATATTGCTGTGCAAATCCTTTTGCAACTAGTCTGGCTTTGTATCTCTGAATACTTCCATCTGGATTGTACTTCACTTTGTATACCCATTTGTTTGCTATGGCCTTCTTTCCTGGTGGAAGGTCGCATAATTCCCAAGTATTATTCTTATACAAAGCATCCATTTCTTCATTCATAGAAGTTTACCATTCTGGCTTGTCTACTGCATCTTCAAAGTACACTGGCTCTTCTATAGCCATGATAGTAGTCATAAGAGCATAGTTGGTGGTTTCCACCTGAATTGCTTTGCCTTTCTGAGCATATGTGAATCTAGCTAGAGGTCTGCTTTCCCTAGTAGACTGTCTGAGCTGCTATGGCTCTACTTGGGGTGTTGCTGGCAATTCTTGCTCTTCTTCATCAACCTATTCTGTAGATGACTGTGAAGTCAATGCTTCTATCTCCTATGTAGGTGAGGTTTTCCATTCCGATTCCTCATCAAAGATTACATCTTTGGAGATAATGACTTTGCAGTTGATGGGATCATACAATTTGTATGCTTTGCTTTCTTCATTGTAGCCAACCATGATGCATTTGCGTGACTTCGCATCCAATTTCCTGCAATGATCATCATGTATGTGGGCATATGCTATGCAACCAAATATGTGGAGATGCCCAATGTGTGGCTTGTGTCGAGTGAATGCTTCATAACGAGTCACACCCTGTATCGGTTTGGTAGGAAGCTAATTAAGCAAGTAGTTTGCTGTAGCTATTGCTTTTGCCCAATACTGATTTGGAGGATGCTTTTCACTAAGCATTGCTCTAGCACTATCTCCTAAAGTCCCATTCTTCCTTTCAGCTCTTGCATTCTGCTGAGGAGTATCTGCACATGTGAATTGTCTTCGAATGCCGTGATTTCTACAAATGTTGAAGACATGTATTCACCTCCTCTATCTGATCTCATGACCTTGATCTTTCTGCCTGTCTGGTTTTCTACCATGGCTTTGAATTCTTGAAATCTAGAAAACACTTCAGATTTCTCTTTCAGAAAGTAGACCCAACAATATCTGCTGTAGTCATTGATGAAAGTCAAGTAGTAAAGTGAACCATTGATGCTGTGGGTCTAAGCATAACCCCATACATCTATATGTATCAAATCAAGAATACCTCGTGCACGAGAGGTACTTCTGCCAAAGTTGGTTCGCTTCTGTTTGCCGAAGCAGCATGCTTCACAAACTTTTCCAAGAAACTGTAGCTTTGGAATCCCAATTGCCATATTTAGATTCCTGAGATCTAACAAGTACTTGAAATTGACATGACCATATCTCTTGTGCCATTTTGTAGATAGTGGCATCTATTGCGGTTGAGCTGACATGGCATACTTATCTAGTACTGTAGCTAGCATTCTGTATAAGTGTCCTTCCTTGACACCTTTTGCTACTAGCTGACATCTTTTGGATTTGTCTCTGATAGTGCATTCATCACCATCGAAGATGACTTTGTAATTGTGTTCCGTCATTTAACCTACTGACAAGAGGTTCTTGTTGAGCTTCGGAACATAGAGCACATCTTTCACTTATCCTTTCATAACAGTGAAATTGTTCATAGGGATAACACCTGTCCCTTGAACCGAATTCGGTGTATTGTCTGCTGTGTAGATGACATTCTTTTGACCTTCTAATGGCTTCTTTTCTGTGAACCATTCCTGATGATTTGTCATATGAGATAATGCACCGTTGTCGATGTACCAAGGATCCTATTCCACTTGGTCGACTTGATAGCTGTAATTCTCTTTGGGATTGTAATCAGTGTTTGGGTACACTGTATCAGTCTGATACATTTTCTCACTTGTAAGAAACATATTACCATGTTCATTTGCAAAATGACTGTGACTAGAATGTCCATCATGATGATTTCCTCTGCCTCGAAAATTTCCTCAATTACTTGGATTGACCGCCTTGGTCGTACGGCTTCTTGCGGCAATCTCTTTCATACTGTCCAAACTTGTGACAGTAGTTGCACTGAATGTTTGACACGTTGGTGGATGCATTCCCTCGTCCTTGAAATCTTCCTCGGTTGGAATGAGTTCCTTTTTGCTGATTCTGATGTTGCTGAGGATGATGTTGATGTTGATGCTAATTTTGATTTTGATTCTGGCTTTGTTGATGATGACCACTTTTCTGATATGATCTACCTCTGCCTCTACTTCTGTCTGAAGCTGTGAATGCATGATCATTAGAATGACCTTTATGTGCTTGGATGTCCTGAGTCCTGAGTTCCTCACCAAGTAGGACTCTGACTGAAGTTCTTCGAGTGTCGGAATTTGCCGTTAGATGGAAATACTCTAGACTAGATTCTCGTATCCCTCTCCTAGTCTATTCTGAATTACTTGAACCATTTCTGCGGGGTTCATAGTCTCTCCTATTGCTGCAAGTTGATTGTTGTAGTCTTTTATGCGGAGTACATAAGCATGACCTATTTCATTGCTATTGCGGAAACTCTGGTTGATCTGGTTTCTCATTGTGACAATAGATGGAGTAGAGCTGGATCGGCCAATGGTCTAGGTGTAGACCCATCGACATACTCCCATTTGTCCTGAAGTATAAGAATGGTCTCCATTTGGTATTTCCATGTACCGTAATTGGAGTTGTCTAAATTAGTAGATGCCTCCAGATTGAGATTGCTAGTCGTAGACATGGTGCAAGAAATGTACTCAAAAGTGTCTTGAAAATCTCTGTATGAATCAACTGCAAATACACTGACAATGCCAAGTGAAATCTCTGAACCGTTGGTGAAGATAGAACTGCAATATATAAAATTTGATTTGTATTACAAGGCTTGTGGCAATGATGCTGGGAATAGCCAAGAGGCTTTACAAGGCTGAAATGATGTGTATGATGCCATGAGATAGCTGAATAGGCTTTACAGTGGTGGCATGTGTGTGTGAAATCATGTGCTATTTGCCCACTGAACAATCTGCAATGCCTCTGTACTCTCTGAAGTCTGCTCACTAAATTGATGAATGTAAGGTTTCAGGTAATGTAATGATGTGAAACTGTATGTGAGCATATGGACTGGGTACTAGTCAGGAATTTCAGGCATGGCTTAGATTGGCAACTTGGGGAAATTCAAAGCATCCCCTCTATGGCAATCTAGTCTACTCTGATCTCGATCTATACCAACCATTGATTGATGAAAGAATAGCAAATAATTCCTTTTCTTTTGTTCTTTTTAAGTGTTGGATCAGATGCGTCGATGTAGAGGCAAAGGGGTTTGTAGTTACATTAATTTGAAAGGAGATGGTTTCATATTGTAGTGTATTTTTTGTTTTACCCCCCTTCATCCAAAAGAAACCCCCCTTGGGCCTCACATATTATGAAAATTATGTACAAATCTTAAAATCATGCACATTTCTCAACGTATATACCTTATATTTTGTGGGAGGGGGGACATGAAATTTTCATATTTTTCCCTTGCATATTTGAATTTTTTAAAGGAAATCCATGCATATTATATATGGACCTTGTCCTCCCATACCCTCGATTTTGGACGAGGGTAGTAACATATTACATATTGAGTTGGCGCCCCAGGATATGATTCTAGAAAAGGTATGCCCATAGAAGAACTCAAGTGTCAACTCTCAATGTCAATGTCAGCCTAGATCGTTAGCACTACTATCTATGAATTCTTTCAAAGAAAGAAAAGAAAAAGATATTAAATAATGGCACCTCTATAAAAGTACATTTGGAGACCACCAAACCACAAATAACAACATGGTAGCACAAACATGGAGCTAAAGGAAATTAAGGATCAAGATCTTTCATATCGTACAACTCAGTAAGTCTAGGTTAGATGTACAAACACCCATAAGCTTGAATGCACCGTAAATGCACAAATAAATGGCATTGAGTAGGGAAGGTCACAAGAATGCCAGGCTCTCAATTCTCAAATAAAGTGACAACCCACAAGTGATTAGAAAAATAGAATTTCTGGTTTGGGTATCACAAGACATGCCAAAAACTCCCTGAGTACACATTAGAGAAAAATTTTGGGGCCCTGTAAGAAATTCACTATTTTTTGATTTATTTCTCTCCTAAAAGACCTCAAAAATAGTAAAATACAGAAACGTGGCTCAAAACTGTCAGTAAGGACTACAGAACTGTCAATTCAAAAAGGAATAAGATAATCTTTTGTCTGACTAACACAATTTTGCATTAAATATCTCCTTAGATTTTTTTTTGTTTACCAAAGATTCCGCATCTCTTTTGCCGACGTGTGCAGGCCTTTCATAAAGAATCCATCACTGAACTTGGTGATTGCAAGTTTTCAAAATATTCACATGGATACCGCCACACTTCCACGATTCATGTTACAAAACGACTATGAGATTGAAAAACAAACTTCGCAACCTCAGAAGCACAAAAAATGGCCGATACTAGTGAGTCACTATCTCAGAAGAAGCGATTACACCATCTTCACATCGACTTAGAAGAACAATATGCTCTAGCACAAAAAAGACGAAAGGATACGGTGCTGAATGCTCAACAGCGGGAAAATATGAGAAGAGAAGGGCTTCAACATATTGACTTATGGTGCGATGGAAGCATATATCCAAAATGTCAAGTAAAAAACTCTACACCTCCATTTGTCAATCCCACCACATTACTGAGGTTTGCCGGCGATGGACAAAATGGACTTCTTGGTTATATTTCAGCGCAGTTTGCATTTGCGGAAACGTATAAAATGATGTACCTACAAGAAAAGGGGGCCAAGATGCAGGAGATAGCCATTCGTGCAAAATTGGAGCAGCAGTTGTAGAATGAAATTGAGGAGCATTCAAAGAGTAAAAAAGAGTTGACAAGAGCAAGAAAGAAGAGAACCGTGCTTGGAGACAGACCACGTAGCAGGAGGATTAAAAACATTGCAAATTTGAAGGCTGGGACTGGTGGATGCAAGCGACGAATTCAGGAAGCAAGGTTAGATTGAAATTTATCATTTTGTATACTCAAAAAGGCTCTCTTCCAGACTATATCTATTTCGTCGATTGTCGCAAAACAAGAATGGAGGTACTGAATGATATAGGCATATTGTGTTGTTACTACAGGAAATTATTGGAGCCTGCAAAAGAAAATATGGACCCGAACCTTCTTCCTGTTAAACAAATGAAAGGATTGCTTTCTTGCGGTGTAGAAAAAGGTTTGATTGAGGAAAAAAAATACAAAACAGTCAAATGCAATGTTGTAGAGGACTTTGTATCCAATAATCAAGTTGATGGCACTATAATCCAAGAGGCTCTTGATGTTAGTGGAGTTAGCAGGAAGAGATATAGTTCGATTTTCCATGCGATATCCTCAACTTTGAAAGATCAAAGGATTAAACGAGTTTTACTGCCAAATCCAGCAACCGTGTGGAGGATAAGAGGTCATTTGAATGAAAGTATAGATGAATTTATTGGGCAATATATCCATATTGAAGAAATATTTCATGGTGTTAAAGGAACCACTGTGTATGATCCTTGGAACAATATATTTGTAGATCTACAACAACTTCAAAAAAGAATGGTCGAGTTTTATGGAATAACATTTGAGGAGTGCAAAGGCATTTTGAAATTTGTTATCAAACTGGATGAGTGTGAGGTTGTAAAGGAAAAGAAAATGGAAAGAGTTACTATTACATTGATGAATGGAGCAATTGATACATCATTGACTCAAGCGAGTTCGAAGTATTTTAGTGTGCAGTCAAAGAAACACATATGGTGGTTAGGCTCATTCCAGGTATGATCATTTTTTGTTTTATACTTGATTTTGGTCATTGTTTTCAAATCTATTATAGTAATACTTTTGTTTTCTACAATCTGGCAGGTGAAGACCGAAGACCATGAAACACTAGATTGGGTGTTTCACCACACGAAAATACCAAGAATAATCAAAAGACAAGTGCAAGGTGAGAATCTCCATGTTGCAGGAAAAGGTGATTTTCAAGTAGAGTGGCACATGGCCGGGGATCTTAAAACACTTGAGTGCATGTATAACATTAGTAAAGGAGGCAACTCAAAGTCTCCTTGTCTTTACTACAAAGAATCAGCTCAAGTAATGGATTCAAAATGGTGGAAGAGAGCACCTAATAGAGATAAAGTTGACCCTCACTTCAAGGCCATTCTGGACATTCCACTATGTAATGTTCACATCTGCACATTGCATGGTCTATGTCGAATTATTGAGAAATTGGTATTTTTATATATTGGATTTGCTTGGAAACTCCGTCCCGAAAAAAATAGAAAGGATGCTCTTCAAGCATTGGAAAAAGTGTTATCTGATATAGGTTTGCATGGAGGAGATGTTCAAATCACAAAGGATTTTAAAAAGTCTACCAATGGCAAGGAGGTACCAATCAAGCCCTCTATTGGTGGTGTTAAGGCAAGAAGATTCTTGTCTCGACCCAAACACAGTAAGCAAGTAAGGCAAGGTAGAAAAGTTTCAAAGATTAATTATGGATTGTGGAAGCAAGTCCATAATGCTGTGAAAGATCATGAGGCAGATGGGGAAGCACGAAATAGGAAGGCAGAGGTGTGGAGGTCTCTTGATCTACTCTTCATGTTCTGTGACAAAGAGTGATTACAAGAACTTTGAGGAGGCAATTAAACATTTTGGGAAGTCAATGAAAGACGCGTGGATAGCCTGCAATATAACTCACTACATGGTAAGGTTCTGTCTTTTTCTTTTACTTAAGTGTGATCCTCTTTTTTTTATTACTTACTATGCATTCTTATGTCTTACAGCATATCATATATAACCACCTTCCCTATTTTGTCAAAAAGTATGGATGCCTAGCAATTTGGTCTACCCAAGGCATGGAGAAGTCTCACTACATGGCACGTAATGCATTTTTCAGACACACACAACACTATGGAGGGAGTCTGAAGGAAGTCTTCCAATGGTTTTACCGAGGCATACTACAGAGGCTGCATGCTAAAAGAAAAGTTGCTAGCTCCAAAATCAAGCTTGCTTTTTTTCTAGCCCAAAAGCAAAGACGAAGACAAGCTCTAGACAATTTAATTGCAGCAGAGAGACATAGACAATGGAGGGAATCAAAGATATTTAGAAACCATAAATGGACAAGTAAACATGAATAGGAATCATTTGTAACTTATTGGTGTTATGTCCAATGTTTTCAAACTCATTCAATAGAAATTTTTTTTGTGGAACAAGTGACTCTTGGTGTTATGCATGAAAAGTATTTCTTTTGTGAAACATATGATCTAAACTTAATTCAATTTGTTCATAATTTCAATATATTGTTTGTTTAATATTTAACGACACCACTCTATGCAAATGTACAAATCATTTCATCTTCAACTTATTGTTCATTTATACAAGATCATACCAGATATCAAAGACTTTGTACAAATCAATTCAAATTTAATATAATGTTTGTGCTATATTTGATGACTAAATCCTATTTCTCCCAGGGCCTGCCGATCGGAACTCTCTTTTTGATCTTGATTGGAGTCTTTTTCTTCTTTATTGGCTTGATGTCGACTGTCTGTTTATCAATGCTTGCCTTTGTTGCTTGTCTGGGAGGGGTATCCTTTTCTTCAGCTGTCTCCACCTATTCCTCTTCTTGAACTGTGTGGCCTGATGCAATCATGGGTGGCTCTCGAAACCTTATGAGCTGGTGTTTTCCATAGCCCTCCAGACATTTGGGCTCCTTAACACCACATGCTAATGCATAAGAAGTGTAAGACAAAAAGTAAGCGGCCCTAGAGGCCTGCTTATTCACATAATCTCCAAATATATCTATGGCAGACAACCTCTCTATCAAAATGATCTTTTCCTTTTGCCATGAAAGAACATGTCCACCTAAAGCCCTGGACAAACATTTTAAGAAGTAAACAATGGCTTCTCCATTGTTGCTCAACTGCCTATGGTAAATCAAGATCTTGGCACTGCCTAGATCATGAATATAATGAGCTAGGCCTGACATTTTGCGAAACCCAACCAGCCTGCTTCCACTTGATCTCTGGAGGATTGTGTCATCGTCAATTTGTAGCTGCCACATATCAAAAGATTGGAGTGAGACAATACACAACCTACAAAAACAAAGTGAAGCAGAAGTCAAAGTATTTGATTTGAAGTACCTTCTCATTTTCATCAGCAACAAGCAGTTCATCTTTCCAAAGATTTATCCCTCTCCCCTCTTGTCCAGCCTCTTCTTTAGGCTTTTCTGTGTATAGTGCTGAGAGATTCATAGCTTCCTGTGTGAGCTGGAAGGCAGCTTCATCTGGCTCTTGGAACTTTTCAGCCTCTTTGAAACAAAATGTAAGGGCCTCTACCGGATCAAAAATTGTTTCCAAAGCCAATAGTGAATGGTCATCCTCTATGCCAACCTCCTTGTCAAGCCTTGAAGCCTGGGCAATAAGGGAAATGGCATAGTCCTCCCTCAAATTGAACATACACTCTATATCATGGAGGAAAACATAATCTTTTCCACCAATCAAGACACCTGGAAGCATGGGCACTGCATAGTCGCTGCTCTGAACATCAAAATCTTCAACTGGCTCTGCTCCCCTCAGAGTTTTTGTCCTCAGTTGAACAAGGTCAAGAGCAGCCACTTGCAGCCCCTCATCCTGAAGGTTGATATCTTCTTCTTGCTCTGCCATTTCTGTGACCAAAGAAGCATCCTCCTTTTCCTCTGCTTCAGATGTGTCTTCTTTAATCTCTTGCCCTTGTTCATCCAAAGACTCCTGACTGAAGACAATGTACATAAGAAATGCCATGGTTTCCTCGAGCACTCTGCACTTTCTGGTGTGCAAAGTACAGTTGAATTTATATTGATCAGGCAGGCTGTCAAATCTTCTGTTCACATGGTACCTCAGCCTGTCATTGGAGACAATATGATTTATATGCACAAAAACCTTTTCTCCTTCCACAATTCTTCCTGCCTCTGTCAGTTCTTTGAAGGTATCCCAATAGTCTGAAAGAAAATCTTTGTGATGCTTCAGTACAAAGCTCATTGTGAACTCCATGTTGAAAATACTGTGGTATATATGGAAGTTACTCTGAGCCTTGCATTTGTGAAGAAACTCAAATAGGAGCAAATCTGGAGAATTGTCCTCTTTTGGTTCCATTTGTTTTTTGATGGAAGAATCAGCACTCTGCTCCAGTCTCTTCTTTTTGCCTGTTCAAAAACTTATATACTATGAATTCTATATGCTGACATATGCAATCAGTGAATGCATTGGATATCACCCGATAATTCCTTCATGACATCTCATGACTCACCTGGTGATTGCTGTGGTCTAATAATAGTAGCAGAAAAGTCCAGCTTCCTCTTGAAAGGTGGGGCCTGGGAGCCAACTGTTCCAAAGCAAAAACATTTCTCATCATCAAGGAAGATTTCCACAGGGCTAAAGATAGCAAATTAATGAGGTAGAAGTGAGAACCAAATCAGACACATGAATTTATAGCAAAACGTGATGGGAGACCATTTGGAAAATATAAAGCACTCTCCTCGCATTTTGTTG
This sequence comes from Dipteris shenzhenensis, assembly GCF_047967505.1. Lineage (NCBI taxonomy): Eukaryota > Viridiplantae > Streptophyta > Polypodiopsida > Gleicheniales > Dipteridaceae > Dipteris > Dipteris shenzhenensis. The sequence goes on from NC_141621.1 coordinate 23,921,619, forward strand.
CAAATTCTCCAGTTCTGTTCATGTGCATGTCAAATCAAACACTAGGTTCATCTCAGTGATTCCTAGACACTATGATCTCATATGCAAGAGAAATGCTGGAGCTGAGTGAAACTTTTCATGAGGAATGTGTCAACAACAGGAATTTGCAGCAAAATGCGATATGGGCTATTTAGAGATTTATAAACCACTCTCCTCGCATTTTGTTGCAAATTCTCCAGTTCTGTTCATGTGCATGTCAAATCAAACACTAGGTTCATCTCACTGATTCTTGGACACTATGATCTCATATGCAAGAGAAATAATGGAGCTCAATGAAACTTTTCATAAGGAATGTGTCAACAACAGGAATTTGCAGCAAAATGCGATATGGGCTATTTAGAGATTTATAAACCACTCTCCTCGCATTTTGTTGCAAATTTCTAGTTTCTATTCATATCCATCTCCAATCAAATTCCTGGGTGATTTACCACATTCTTGGACAGTATAAATTGAAAATGTAACAAGAAGGGTGGAGCTGAGTGAACACATTTGGACATCAAAAATCCAATGGATGGAAGAAATATATGTTAAAAAACATTGAAACCAATCTAGAATTCTGACCTTTTTTTTCCTTTTCCATGCTGTTGGAGTTGCACTGGTAAATCTCCTACACTCTAGGTAACCTGGAGATCTGGCAGTAGTAGTAGTCTTCAAGCAAGTTGCAGTCTGGATGGAATGTGCTGGGTAGGAAAGGATTAGAGAGAAGGAAATGAGAGATGCGAGGGTCGTGGCAGGGATGAAAGATTGGGAGGCAGGGGAGGGAAGAGTGGTTGTGGAATTGATTATGAAATCATGAATGGCACAAGTTCCAAGGCATAAAGTGTACCTTTCACACGTGTCAAATTTCAAACTCCAAGAGATCTGGGTCCCATCCACACGTGTGAAAAACGACTACATTCCACACGTGTGGGATTTAGAAGATGCCTTATTTGTATTTGCACTTATTTGTGGTATCCTGTTTCATACCTCTTGCCCTCCAGTCTCTGCTCTCTTGCCTCCCTACCTCCATACTCTGCAACATTAGCATCCTGTCTAGCAGCACAGGTTCATCCTCAGCACAGATTACTCATCAGCAGCACAGCACATCCACATATAGATTTCAGGTCAGTAACAATGGGTTCTCCCCTTAGTCTCTGCAATCTTCTTGCCTACAATAGAAACAATCCATCCTGCATGGAAATGCATAGACTCAAGTCAAGACAGAGAAATCACTGTAGGAATGTAGATCTTCAAGTGTGATATTTGCATGTGAGGGTAAAACTGTACTTATGGGTTCTTCCTTCAGTCTGTGCACACTTCTTGCCTTCCATAGACTCAATCCATCCTGCATGGTTATGCAAACACCTTCAAATGACTGAAGGCATATTCTAGCATGCTGCCTCATGAATTTGCAGGAAAACGTGAGGAGAAGGCCTTAGGAATTTCAAACAGCTGAAATCACGTTTTGTTGCAAATATTGAAATATTGCTTGATCAACCCCTGTCATTCTGGTTTTGTGACTTCCATAGCTATCGATGGCTGTAATCTTCTTGCATAAACTCCATTCATACTGTATTTAGTTGTAGAGACAGAGAAATCTCTGTAGGAATGCACCAGCATGTCATTTTAGGAATTTGCAGGAAAATGCGATTTGGACTTTTTTGGAATTTCAAACTCCTCATATCGCATTTTATTGCAAATTTCTCTATATTGCTTCATCCACCCCTGTGATTGCCTTTTTTTTGTCAAAACATGTTCTCCATGTCTGTAATCTCTTTCCAATCCTTTGTATGCAGTTTTTCAGAGTGATGGCAAGAACCAAGTCAACTGCAAGGAAAGTTGGTAAAGGGCCAGGGCTTGCAGCAACAGCAGCTGGGGCAGGTACCAAGAAATTTAGTGTGCCTCCAAAGGGAAGAGCTGCACATGGCAGGAAGGGTAAGACAATGAGCCTGCTCAAGCAAAAGGCCAAAAGATTGAATCATGGTGCAGGTGTGCTAAGGGAGATCAGGAGGCAACAGAAAGCTATAGGTTTTGCAATACCCAAGGCACCTTTTCAAAGACTGGTGAGAGAAATTTGTGATAGTTGGAACCTTGGGTTCAGGTGGAATAGAACTGCCATTCTTTCCTTACAGGAAATGGCAGAGGATTACTTGGAAAAATATTTTGAAGATGCAATGCTGGTAGCAGCCCATGCTCACAGGGTGACTTTGATGGCCAAAGACTTCAACACTTTGTCCAGAGTGAGATGGAGGTATGACAAGCTTGTTCATCCTGTGGAATGGCAGGACATAAAGATGAGAGACATATTGCTAATTCCACCTACAAGGAAGTTGAAGGTAGACGAGGTAAAGGTTGTTGAGGTAACGCACTCAAAGAACACCAGAGGGAAGGCTGCTTATAAGGAGTCACTGAAGCAGCAAATAAAAGAAACAAAATCTGTTATAGATGTGGAGACTGGAAAGAAGGAGCTGCAGATACATAGAAGGTTGCAGGAGCTGGGCCCTAATGTAGTTGTCCATATTGAGGATGAAGTTTCAGTGAATGATTTTGACTTGACAAAACAATGCTTAGCAGCATTGGCTCATAAGAATGAGTATTGCTCAGATACTATCATTCTTGCAATGCTCTAGTAAGTGTCTATTATTTTACATTTTTTGCAAATCAATCCTCCTTGTACCTCCTTTATAAACTACCCTAATTATTTTTTGGTCCTATGTAGCATGATGAGAAGCTAGCTTCACCCCTCTGTACAGCATACAGTCCATATTATTGATCTTGCCATTTCTTCTAAATTAAGAGATGCAAAGGAGACTCCCATTAGTATTTCCAGCTGGTTCAAACACTGCAATTTTGAAGTAATTGATGTTTTGCTACTTCCATACCATAGCAGGTATGTGGGTGACTACTTCTTTTAAGATTCTTCTTTAAGATTGGGAACTCTTGTAGCCTTTGATTTCCTTATGCTTTTTTCCTTATGCAGTGACCACTGGAGTTTTGTTTCTATTGACATCCAGCAGAAGCAATGCTTTCTATTCAACTCTCTTAAAAACACACACAGAGAGCTGAAATTGTAAGTGCTATGTGTGCTTTTTGAACTTTAAACTTCATTATTTTGATATCATACTAACTAAATTATACATATTGCAGTTGTATTAGAAGGCTTTTAGATGCATTGGATCATTGTCCTCCCAATGTCTCTCTTTTGGATTCAATAGAGCCAATAAGTCTAGAGGTAAAAAGTCGTTCCCTCTACTGATGTCTATTAAATGCTATGTCTTTGAACTTATTGAATAATTTTGTTTTGTGCAGATGCTAACAGTTTCTAACATATCTTTCCAACTGTACAGACACCACAACAAGATGATTCAAGTAGCTGCGGATGGAGAGTGCTGATCAATGCAAAATATCTACTTTCAAGCTACTTTGAGAAGGAATAGCCAGACCTTGTAAGAAAAAATAATTTTCATTTAGCTTGAAGATAATTCATAATGATACAAAGTGTTCTAAATTATCATCTACCATTGTAGATGAAAGAGGATAGCTTCAGCTCAAACTATGTACATAATTTTAGAGCTCATACAATTTGGAGGTTTTTGAGCTATGCCTCCCCCAAACCTATTGTACCAGCTACTGTGGAGCTGGGTGAGAGCTCTAAAGTACAAGAAGGTGTCATACACCTTGATGCCACAGATGAAGCACCTAATGCTGAGGACCAGAAGCCACAGGAGCAATCACATAGTGTTGAGGAGGAGAAGACACAAGAGCAACGACCTGCTGCTGATGTTGTTGAGGAGAAGGTGGAGCAGCAGCAAAGAGATGCTCCTAGGGTAGTGGAGGAGACAATGGAGCAACACCAACATACTGCACAGGACAGGATGGAGCAGCAGAAAAAAGATCCTCCAAAAAATGTAGAGCAGCCTCTGGATCAAGCTGTACATAAATAGAAAATGGATGTCAGAAATATGTTCTACATATTTAACTAAACAATTCTGTACAAAATCTTACTTGATTGAATACAAAACCTTTGTTTATGGAGTCTGTGTTATCTCATTTTTTAAATTTTCGATGTCTTTGCATTTTATTGAGCTCTCTCTTCTTTTGAGCAACTGCAAAAAAGCAATATGAATCAGAGTGGTAAATTAAACTAATAGCAATGCTTAATGAGACTAGGATAAATCAGATGGTGTACCTTTTTGTTGTTGTAGATAAATAAAAGTCGTTTGAGATAGAACCTTCTGTCTCAAACAGAATGTCACTGCGCAATTGAGCTAGGGAGCAACATTCTCTTAATGAGATATTGACTAGCACATCACCATTCTCAACAACATCAATATCAATAAGTTTATTTTCTGCACCAAAAGAATCTTCATCTTGATCCATTGGGACTAGTTTTGTGCCTAGCATTCGATTGCGCTTGTAATAAAAAGAGAAAATAAAATTTTGTGATGCAACCATGTACTTCAGTTGCATAGAAGGTTGGACAACCTCACAAAACACTGAACTACATGTCTTCTTATCCCAACCTTTATCCAAAAATTGTGGCATGTATGCCGAATTTGTTGCTTTAACTGTGAACATTGTTTTTGAAACCTTCACTGGAAAGGTATTAAACAAGTCCACAAAAACTGTGAGAGGCATCCATAAAGAAATTTTTACTATCCTAGTGGCAATATTGGGCCTCAGAGCTTTTTGTACTTCTGTAAAAAGCTTCGCCCTATATGCCTCTGTAACACTAGAATGTGGGTGAGGCCAATCCACTGAATTCCATGCCGGAAGGTCTTGTTTTATTAATACACCATGTGTGTTAGCTTTGTCTAGCAACTGATAAAAATGATCAGTACAAAATACACCCGATTGAGCTAGCTCTGTTGCACATCGACCTTGGTATTGTTGTTCTCCTATCGATCCATGCAGAACATCTATAAATCCCAGAATACAATCGATGTTTTGCCATGTCTCATACGATGAAGGATATAAATCTGAAATAAAACAACACAAGAATGTCAATAAGCTAAGAGAGAAAGCTTCATCTTAAAAATCCATACACCTCGTAAAGAAAAAAACCACAATAGAAAAATATACAATTAGGCCTGTGTTGCGGAAGATTTTTTGGATAGTCTCGCAAGACAAGTTCTTTATGCATGTACACGTGCTGAATCAAAACTTCTTTCACGGATATCTTCCCTCTGGTGATTTTAAAATCTCGTACTCTTCCCTTCCACGATGCCAAGAAAATGTTTTTTGTCTGGGGTCTTTTTCTTTTGCTAGGTTGCATGAGCACCCATGCTCCTTTCGAAACACTAAACCTTTCCCAAGTTCCTTCCGTTTTGACTGTACTTGAATTCTCTACCGATGAAATAGAAGAAGCAAGTCGACGGGGTAAGGATGTTTGGTATAATTCTGCCTTCGTAGCATTATCATCCACAGAGCGTCTTCCACAAGAACGGCCGTGGTTTTGATTCACCATGGAGATTTTCTGAATCTGTAACAATAGCAAAGTAATGTAACTAAGATAACAATTTGAAGTTTCAAGAAAGAGAAAGTGGGCATACAGACAGTTGACGAGAAACATCTTACTCTACGCCAAACAGGATCAAGGGAGCAGTTTTGGAAAAGAAAGGCTGCTACACAATGAGGCAATGGTGTAGAATGGTAGACCTTTCGCACGAAAGGTGGCACAACATTTCAAAGTTCAAAGGAAGGTGGAAGCGGGAAGGCCCTTGTCAGATAAAATGTCAGTGTAGATTCTATCTTCTTGTCCAAAGATCTTGTAAGAATAAAAAATCAATCTCCACATTAATGTAGCATGCTTGTACCTACATAAAGTATTGTTTCTTTTTTCTATTTTCTCTTATTTTCGTGAATTTTCAACGTTACGTTGGCCCTCTATTGATTGGTTGAGAGCTTATTTTTCCAAACCGTAAAAGGCCCCAAAATGAACTCCCTTTTTTCCTAATGCTTGCACAACCATATATGAAATTGAATGTTGCTAAGAGCACAATGACTACCATCAATACAAATTAATACACAAAGTCGACACCATTTACTCCTAGGTCTTCTAATATCTCATGGAAGCACAAGTGGTGTTGCTGCTGCTCTCGTAATGGATCTCTTCAACATGCATTCAAAAAACTAAATCCTCCAATCAGATAGATAGGTGATCAAACCTGATACCATTGATGGTGTGGCGAAATTCAGTCACTAAGCCTAATAGCATGAATACATAGACAACTTGCAATCGACACAAAAGTAAGAACTTCTATAATTAGAGCCTCAACCCTATGTTTGTTGGTGAGGCTAAAATGTGAGTGTAACTTGCACCGAAATGTGTGCACGATGTGACAAGCACGTAGAGCACAAAAAAAAGAGCGACTTTCCTTTTTGGAGCGCCCTCAAATTCTTCCTGGATCAAGAGATACGACTTCATCTAGGTGGAGGGGCAAAAGGAGTGCAAATGTGCTCAATGATGATGTGTCACTGTGGGTCACATGTAGTGATGATGTGGCACTATGCTAAGCAAGAGGTGTGCCAGTGGAGCCTGTGCTGAGGTGGCAGGAAAGGTCACATGAAGTGACTGTGAAGCACTGTGTGTGCCTACAAAGGTCAGTGCTGATTAGACAACTGAGGTGGCACAGATGATGATGTCAGTAGATGATGTGGCAAATGACATGGCACTGATGATGTGTCCCTGATGACATGGCACTGATGATGTGTCAAGTGACATGGTAGTGGTGACATGGCAGTGAACAAACTGAAGGTCAACTGACCTAACCTATCTGCCACATGTCGTTCTACTAACCATAGTTAGAGACCCATCCATTTGCCATGTGGCATTTCCACGTGTACTAAGGTGGACTTTTGGATAACCTTAACCTACATAGAGATGGAGCGACACCGATTCTGGAGAGATGCGGATTCTAGAGCATCGCGTAGATGCGGATTTTGAATCGAGAGAAGCCCTTTTTTTTTTTGGGGAGCGGGTCTACTTCCAAGGTGCTGGTTGGAGAGAAGACGAGCTTGCCTGCCTTAGAAGCTATTGCAGAGGTTCTTGAAGACTGTAGTTTTTGTTACACAACCACAGAGCCGCGGGCTTGCACTGCTATTCTATAGTCGACTGAAGATACATGAGTTGTTAAAGGTTGAGAGCCATTCAGCTATGGAGCTATGTGCATGCGCTGGAGTCTTGTTGCGTGCTGATAGAAGGAGTCGCTACGTGCTGACAGATATGGGCTGATCGCAATGACACTTCTACATGCTGATGCCCTCCACGATGACCTCAGCTCCACAAAATGCAAAACTCCGCAAGTTATCGGGAGCAGCAACCAAAATAGGGGCTATCGAGGCCAAATGGAAGACAAGGGTTGCACTAGCTTTTGGAGGTGCAGGAGCTAGTGTTGGAGAGGCTAGAATCGACGGCGTTGAGGTAGTCTCCAGTGCTTGCTGTGCAGATGTATGGAGACTATGCTTACACTTGGGACTGCAGATGAAGAAGGCGGTTGGTAGCACTACTCGTTGAAGAGGTGGAGTCATGGAGACTTGCGAGCACGCAGGGGCTGTTGCACCTCAGGCATGCAGTCGTTGTAGATGTAGTAGTCGTTGAGGGCCACCTTGTTGTAGGTGCTTGTAGCATGGAGTAGAGGCAAGTCTTAGATGGCCAGGAGCTTTTGATAGGGATGGACATCGAAGGAGGCTTGTTGGAGAGGCTTAGCTTAGGAGCTCTAGTCAAAGTTGTCGAAGGAAGCTGACAGAGAAGCTTCACTACTTTGGAATCAACCTTCTTTCTCTTTCTCACAGATCTCTCAAAACCTATCTCTCAAAGACTAAGATCTAGATCTCTCTCTCTCAAAAACAAGAATGAAATCAACGAACGGAAATTCTTTCAAATGAATCTATGAAAATTCTCTCAAAGGAAGCGAACGGAAGAAACTCACGATCACTCAAGAGAACTCTTAATCTCACAATCACTCTCTCTCACTCAAGAATCGCAATGCCTCAGTGGAAGGCAAGGCAGCTCTGATACCATCACAAAATATGAAGAGGGGAGAGGAGAAGAGTGGAGATGAGGAGAGAGGGCACAGCTAGAGAGCACACCACAAATGACTAACTGTACACTAGATTTAGTTGAAAAAATAGAATATATACAAACCCATTTAGGGTTAGGGTTAGGGGATCTAACCCTTTCCTTTATAGCACTCTATAAGGTTAGTGCTATGCACATATGATCACATGATGGTGCTATGCACACGTGATCACATGATGTTGAGCGTGAACTCTCAATAGACACTTCTTTTTAGTCTAGCCAAATGTGCTACCACCCGCAACAAATTTTAGGATAGCATCGCAGTAGTGTAGGGATAGCACAGTAATAGTCCAAGATAAGTTATCGCCAGTGTAGTGGTTGGTTGCACTAGGATATTAATAGCCACCAGCACGGTGGTTTTCTTCTATTATTACAAGATGAATGGATTTGTAGGATGTGTGGATTTGTTATGGGAAACCAGCGCGATGGTTGTTGGGATATACTAAAAACAAGCATGGGATGAAATCTGATGGTTAACGAAATGATAAACAGTCTAAAGGGGACTATTTTAGTATAGCACTGTGCAACAAATTTTAGGATAGCACAGCAGTAGTGTACGGATAGCATGGTAGTAGTGCAGGATAAGTTATCGCCAGCACGGTGGTTGGTCGCAGTAGGATATTAACAGCCACCAGTGTGGTGATTTGCTTCTATTATTACAAGATGAATGGATTTGTAGGATGTGTGGATTCGTCATGGGAAACCAACGCGATGGCTATTGGGATATACAAAAAACAAGCATGGGATTTACCATTTGGGATTTACAAAAACAATTTAACAAAACTAGCATGGTGGTTGTTTGGGATATATTAAAAAGAAACATAGTCTCAAATACAGTTTCCATTTTCTAAGACAAGTGGACATATTGTTTCCTTGCAATGAGACTACATACATTATCTTAGTACTATCTCAGTCGTCCTCGTCCATCGCTCCAAGACACCCCAAGATGTGCTCATGTGTGTCTAAATCCAATTTGAGGACACTCTTGCCCTTATTTCATTGTGGCACAGGTTGCATCTGGAACTTAATAGCTCTTACTAGATGAGAGTACACACATGTTTGTGGACTCTTATGTAGTAGTTCATAATTGTGGCCTCTCTTGGATGTTTTTTTGTACCAAAAAACTCCGACTACTACATCTCACTTCTCATAGGTTGTTCCCCAATTATCCTTAAATGTTCCCTCAACCTTGTACTTAGGTTTTGTGCTCTTCAACAGAAAGTATGGGTCATCTTCCTCGTTCTCCCTAGATGCTACAACAACGACAAAGTTATCCCCCTCTTCCAGACAGTTAGTGAGGACATCAAAACTCTCCCCAAATTGTGGTGAGTCATTTGTCTCTCCATTGTCACTCCATTTGAACGTACAGGGAAAACTTGAACTCGCTCCCATGCCTTCACAGGCTGCAATGTTCTCACAATCATCATGATCCCCTATGATGCACGTACTACAGAAACAAGAAAGCTTTCTTGTTTTCATCAGTTGATTGTTTGAAAAGCCCCATATGTTGTGCACACCACAAACTCCTTTAATTATCTCAAACTCGTGCCGGCTTCTCCTTTGCACTTCATCCACTTTCACTTCATGGAACACTCTATGTACTACAGTATTCTTAAGGCTTTTTTTATTGTATGTTGAATGTGTGCCTATGGAGAGGTTGGTTGTAAGCCATGTTACAGCATCATGGGCATCATTGAGTTTTTCTTGAGGGCATGCTAATTGGTGTTTAAACAGAGCTTGCTTAATAACATCACCGCATCCATCATGTTCACCCTTGCCATGGCTAGACCCATAGAAATTCCACATCATGTCTAGACCACCGTTCAGAGATTTGAACCTTGAGACGAAGTAAAATCCATGGGCTGATTTAAATTGAGAGGCAGCACCATCTGACCACACCCAATTTTGTCTTATATTTTCTACATGAGGAATTTTCTTTTTCAGCCATTCCCAATGCAGTAGAAAAGCATGTTGCACAAATAAGGTGTCATGTTCCCTATAATCATCTTAAATGTAGAAATGGTATGTGAATTGCACTGACCTGGACTCCTGTGTGTCAGCAAGAAGATTGGCATCAGGCGTGGAAGAATCAAGCAAATGACTATACGCGATATGCACAAGAATTGTTATCTGCTTGTTGTACCAGTGAGCACTTTATATCTCATCTTATTCTTGAAATGAATAACTTTCTGCAAAATCTATGACAGAAACAATAGTGTCACGGTGAAAATTGGCAAGGCATGTCCTGAACTGCTTATCCTACCAACTGGTCATGAAATTGTGAAGCACATATTTTGGGATGGATTGAACCATGTGACCTACAAGCTCCGTTGGCTGGGTGCTCCTATATGATAGTAGCCATCTCTTTTTATCGGATCCTTTAGCACTGACATTTCAAATCTCATCCACTTTAGAGCAACATGGTTGTCTTCCCTCATTTCATTTGGACAAACATTGAATGTCTTCTTCTTTAGCTTCAAATTGCAATGCTTGCATGTGCCATGAATGCATTCAATCCTATGCCACTCACGGTCTCCCTTTGGACAAACCACTAGCTCCCACAGAGACCTTAGGCTACAAAATCTACCCTCCCTTGCAACACACGATGAGGATCCAGGTGGCCTAAAGACTGTGCATTCATTGGGGAGGCATGGGTATCGATCCTTGTGGAGCAATGCTCCAACACGACCAGATCTCAAGTCATTCATAGCTTGTCCAGGCCAGGTCCAAGTCTATGTGTGTTTTGCAACAACAAGCATTCCAGTCTTTGAGTTTCCTGATGTACTAGGGCTTAAAATGCTCAAAGCTCCTCTGCCCAATTGAAATGTCCAGATTCTGATACATAAACTTGAGATACATCTCCGTCTACTAACCCAACATGCGGGAACAACAAAACAGTGAGCCCCCTTTTTGCTACTACTAAAAGAAGACAAAACATAGTCTAATTAAAGTAAATAATGAAAAAAAATAATTTTCAACCATCGCACTGGTTGAGGACAATCACAATTTCAATCACCAAGCTGGTTTAGGACATGTTTAGGACAGTCAACCACCGGGCTAGTTTAGGACACATTTAGGACAGTCATAATTTCAAACACCGGGATGGTTTAGGACACTGCCACAATTTCAACCACCAGGTTGGTTTAGCTTGACGGTCTCAACTTCACATATTAGACAATAACAAGTATATTGCTTTTCATTTCTGAATTTCACCATTAGAAAATAACAATATATTTCTTTTCATTTTTGAATTTCACAATTTATATCAGTATAACTGCTTGATATTTGTCGTGAACTAGCATCGGGCTAGTTTAGGATAATCACATTAAGTCTAAGCCATCCCGATCTAGAAATCGTGGTATTTGACCCGAATAGCCGAAAATTAAATTTAACAAATGTACTAAGAAATACAATAATTTCAGCCAAAGGGCTGGTCAATAACTAATGTTTGTTCAACCACGCTAGTTTGGGACAATCACATAACTGGTGGTTGAGCTGAAGCAGCCATGGTTGCATGATGTTCCAATCATCGGGCAACTTTAATAAAATAACAATATATTGTGAAATATATTGCTATTAAATTTTGCTCAACCATGCCACCGAGCTGGACAACAACTATTGTCTATTTAACCATGCTGGTTAAGGACAATCACATAATTGGCAATTGAGCTGAACCAGCCTATGGTTGCATGATGTTCCAACCACCGGACTGGTTTAAGACAATCACATTTAGTTCAAGGCTGGTTTAAGAAATGAAACAAGTAAACTATCCCAAAGCTCAATCACAAACAACCACCGGGCTAGTTTAGGCACCACTGACCCGCGATGTATCTAGCATATGTATGATGTGCTCCTCAAATACCTTGCATCCTGTCCGCTTCTTATAGATGTCCTTTCTATTTGGAGAAACTCTCGTATTTTCATGCCAAAACGTCATCACTGTAATAATGACTTTCACACTTAGGCTATCTCTCCTTTTCTTGCATTTTGTTGAAGCCCACAGACTTCTCGGATCGGGTCATTCATTGCTTCTTCTCTACGTTTCACCGCTGGAGGCATGTTGATCCTTCTAATTGAGAACAATTTCAACATTATGCACCCAAGCCATTTCTCCTTTGTTTCAGGGGACACCAACATAGCTAATGTCACCCTCTTTGCAGCTAGTTGACCTAAGTTGTGCACCCCTTTCACTTTCTATAGGCCATTTCTTAGGTTAGAGAGCATCGCCTCTTGGGCATCCATCTCTCGAGGTGTTGGTACGGTAGTTACTCTGCAAACTTTAGGGTGCATGCTAAAGCTTGTGAAAACTCGAGACTAGTAATCACCTGAATGGCTTGATGTTGCTACCTCAAATGCTCCCACCAATCGTGACACCACAGCTCGTGTTCTTCGCTCTGATGGCAATGATCGAATGTGTGCATCTACAACCGCTTCTTGCTACTGCTATGCAAGGAGTCTTCTTTCTTCTCGTTGTTTCTCCCTTCGCAGGTGTTGCAAAAGTGTCTTCCATTATCGATTCGATATCGTGTCAGTGCTTTCCTCGACCCGCACTCTGTTCCTTGTGCCTTGACCTGGCTTTTCAGCTTTCCTGTCTTGCAGCCTCTGTCTGCTTCTCTTGCAAGCCATGGCGAGCTGCATGTTGCAACTCATGCCATGTCCATGATCAGACCTAGAGAACCTAGCTGGTGAGGCAAGCAAAGAATAGAAGACAACTTACCCAAAAGAAGACAATGGCAAACCAAAGTCTATGCAAGGTCACATCGAGATGCGTGCGGGTTGCAGGGCATTTGCAGGGCGAGGCAGGTTGCAAGTACTTAATCTTCCAAGATTTAATGGGCGGGAGGTGTGAAAATTTAAAATTCGCGAGAGTAGCAAAATTTCAACCGCTGCTACCGATTTTCCCCCCTCCACGGCAATACACATCAGTAGAATTGGATATCCCAAATAACTGCAATGTGGCCTAAAATGCTTCAAAATCCAAATAGGCCAAAGGGCACACTATCCGGTTTGATGCTATGTATTATTAAAGGCAATTACCTTTGGCATGCCTATGAGCCATATAGAAAGAAAGTGCATGGAAAAATTAACAATTCAAAATTGTAAATAGTGTTGGATTTATTAAAATATCTTTTCACATGCACAAATTGCACTTTACCAACTTCTTCCATTTTAGGGTGAATCTAAATACCAATACCAACAACTATCAATGTTTTAAGACCACCATGTAAGAGTCCCACTAGTTTGGATTCCAAATTTTCAATCCGTTTTGGTTTTCAACAAATAAAAAAAAAGTTATGGAGCATGCCCTCAAATAGGTATGCATCACTTTAGCACAACATTGAAGGCCCATTAACCCATGTCTAATGTTCTCATTTAGGTGTGTCCTTGGGTTGAGGAGGTCACATAGTGTACTTTTGAATGATTACTTGGTTGCATGTATATATAGAACAAAATTTTGATGTTTTTGAATAAATTACTATATCCTATAGTCTTTAGGATGCATGCTTCACATGCAACATAGCACTTGTAATGTTTTAACAATCTCGTTCCAAATCCTTATTCCATAATTTTTGCTCTCATGTTCAAGTTTAGAATGTGTACTACAACTTGAAGACAAAGTTTGCTGAATTTTGTTGAGCAATGCATAAGTTATGGTTCATGCAAGATACCTATATATAGAAAAGTCCCTCAACCTCACCAAAATGGCTACACCCAAGAAAACAATGACCTAGTTGTGCAAGGAGAAGTGGGTCTAGATGAACCCCGCATCATGTCTCATATTCATATTCTTACACATTCTATTTTTCCCTTCTAAAATTTCATAAAATAGTAGGATATAAGTTCAAATTAAATTTAGTATTTACATGCTCCATGATAAAAATGAGAGTATAAAATATAGGGAGTGATGAATAAATGAATGAATGAAGGCCACTGACAAACAAGAGAAGAAATGTTAAGTGGACTTAATTGTTTCTTAAGGCATTGTTATTAAAAAAGATATTTAGCTGCAATAATCTCAGAACTCTTTATTTTGTTGTGATTATCTTGTCTATTTTATTTTCTCATGCTTGTGCTTTCCTGACCATGAGTATTCTAAAGAATAGGTAAAGGCTACCTACCTACCCTAGTATGGCATTTAGCCTATACTTGCTGCCTTCAACCTTCTCCTAATGGCCCATGCCCTTATAAACCATCTAGGCCCCGACCCCGACCCCCTATTGGGGGGCAGTTTGCTCTGTATGTAGGGCTCCCCCATTCCTTGTTTGCCATTGAGCCTACAACAGCTACCTTTAACCTTCCGCTCTCCAACCTTTGCCTCCTGCCTCATTGAGCCCCCCCCTCATCGAACCCCCCTCACCTCTCTCTCTCTTCTCTCTTTTGTCGCATTACATTCTCTATTTATTTTCTATTTCCTACTTTGTTTGGTCAAGCTGATCCTTCTATCTACCCTTTTAACAGCTTACCACATATCACTCTTCTATTGTACAATGACGGTTCACTCTGCTATTGTACAAGGTTATCCTTCTATCTAACCTTTCTTATATCTTACCACATGTCACTCTTCTATTGTACAATGACATGGGACAATGTTTCTTGTAGATTTAGAGTGATTCATGCAAGGAGACAAGCATAGATTTGGAGAAGGGGCCAAAGATGGTAGAAGGGAGAGGGAGGAGTTAGATAGACATGAGAGAGAGAGAGAGAGAGAGAGAGAAGGCACATAGGATGCAAAAGAGGAGGAAGTAGAGAGTAGTAGGATAATATGTCAAATCATGATAATATAATGGATGGTGGGAGTTTACTTAAATAGTCCTCCACCCCACTAAAGTCCCCCATTTTGTCCCCTTCATTATAGCCATCACTTCCCCAATAAAATTTCCCTAAAAAATACATGGTCTGGTTGATGCACAAGGGTGCTAAGATAGAAAAAATGATGATTAGTTCAGCAAAAGATAGAGGCACTTTTGAACAATGCTCTTTGGCTACCATGATTGTCCATCTATAGGAAGTCCTTTCCATTTGATGATGTACTCCATGCATAGCTTGTTGCAGAACATTCTATCTCTACAACCCACAATGCGCTCAGGAAAATAGAGCATGTGCCCCTCCTCATCCATGGGTGGCACCGCTAGAAGCACTTCACATGCAGTTCCACATGTGGTTTCAGCAAGGAGATATGAAACACATTGTAGATTGTGGAGGTGCTAGGTAGCTCCAATTGATAGGCTACCTCCCCAACCTTGTGCAGATAATCTTGTACTTGTCCATAATTGTAAAAGGGAGACTAACTCACACAATCTCCAATCTAATTGGTGAATGAATGCGACTAATGTAGAAGTGAACGGATACCCATAATCCATTGTGAAACTATGAAATGAGTAAGGGAGACTATCGAGGGGAATATAGGGAACCTCTAAGGAGGTAACAAAATTGACTATATGACTACAAAATGGCATTATTTTCCCAATATATAATTGTCTAATAGGGTTGCAAATACAAGGGTAAAATGACTTGGAAGAAAGCTAAATCCCTGACTAAAGCAAGAGAACAATGCCTAGAACTAGCTGGCTGAATGGTGATGAAGTTTGCATCATCTCATGGCTCTCAAAGCTAAGGGCTAGTTGCTATTGGACTCCTGGAAACGGGCACATCCAAGAGGAGGTGAATCTGAATGTCTAGAATGGAAAAGAAGGCATGCTTATATAAGCTTTTGTCTGTAGGTAGTCTATTGTACAACTCTAGGTTGACCGACATTAAAAATGGTCAACAAGCTCCATAGTCGGCCAGATTCTTGGCTCTCTCAAAATGGTGCGCATCTTTATTGGTAGTTGGCAAGGTTGGGCCTAACCCATGACATCGTTTTATGTCAAAGTTTAAACTATGGGATATGTTAAACCTCAGTATATGTTGAAAAGGGGGATGCTTGGGGGATGATGCCTCATGGGAATGGAGACTATTGTTGAGTGCAAAAGATCTGGTACCCTTTTAGGACCTGCAATAGCTTTAGCTATAGACATCACCTAGAGAAACTGATAAATAATTGCCCCACAAATGAACTAAGAAATGCATGGCACTATGGGTTCCTGAAAGAGTGCAAGATCTCATGAGTACAAGACTATGTATTTGCTACTTGTAAGTGTGTCTAATTCAATGATAGCACACATAGAATATGAATATACACCTAAGGAACACCTTTGATGAATGGACCGAACCCAAAAGGAAGTGAGGGTGAAGACATGGTCACTGCTAATGCTGTCTCGGAGTCTACTGATGATGCGATTTCTTGACTAACCATACTACTTGGAACTATTGAAATTTCATCACTGTGACTATTCTTAGTAACTAGAACTGCTAAACCTAGATGGTTCCCATGGGTGGTAGACCTAAGTGTCTCATCACCTGCAACTACTAAAAGCTACCCATAGATGGAAGATCCCTAAGGACTAAGTAGAGAAACTTCAATAACCTCACGGATGAGAGACTCCAAGTCCAACACTATTGTCTACTCTAAAAGGGTCCCAAGAATGGTAAATCCATAGAAATAACTATGGCGGTCATATCTTCTTGGGTGGACGATCCTAAGAAATTACTGGTGATGACTCCAAAAATTAGTGGTCACAAAATTGTATCAAAGAACAAAGCAATGGACTTGGACCCGTAGCCTAGACTCTCAATATCCAAGCCCTTGTTTTGGTAATTATGTTAATGATTATAATGCTAGACATTAGAATATTTGAGTTGAAATGCCAATCCCATCGCATGAAGAAAAGTAATTAGTTGTATGAAGCATTTGTTGTTTTATCACTACATTTGGAGCTCAAGACATATCGATACTAATTTTTGATGGATTGTGAAGCCTATGTGTTACATCAACTATAATACCATGACCATTGTATAAAGCGAGAAGCCAGAGGGCTTGGCAGCACTTGCATTAGTAGGGGCTAAAGGACTTGGGTCTAAGGTCATGCCTAGACCTAGGCATTTATGAGGTGGTGCATATGGAGTCCTCGAGAGGGCTATAAAGAGAGGAGTCCCTTGTGGAACATGTGGCACCAAAGCTATAAGCCAATTGGCAAGTGCGGAGCAAAGGGAGGATTTTAGAAGGAGAGCTCCACATGGAAAGTGGGAGAAAAAGGGAATTGAAGGGAGGGCACGGAAGCCATGGTTGGGAGGAAAATGCAAAGACCCTCTATGATTGAGTAGATGCAACATTGGTATTAGAGCAGCGTGTGCCTTTTGTCCCTCCATCTTGATCCCATAGCGTTGTCTCTCCATCTTGATGCCATAGTGTTGTCTCTCTCTCATTTGGTGACATTCTTCTGGGTCTCACTACAACAACACATGGGTTGATAGATAATTCAAGCTATGCATATGAAATCCAAACGCTGCAATGCAGAACAGGAAGGAGACACCTGACTCAAAGGAGTAGATGAATGGGCTGTGTCATAGGGCACCGGTAATCCTGACATGAACGAGTAGCCGAGCTCAACATGAAATGCACAAAATTGCATAGAGGAAGATAAGCCACATCGTCTAAGGTCTTTAGACCTTTGAAAAGTCCACATAAGCAAGGCATTTATGCCCCCTTTGGACTGCTCTCTTTTCAAAGACTCACCATAACTAAGCAAGGCATTTATGCCCCCTTTGAACCCCTCTCTTTCCAAAGCCTTGCCATAACTAAGAAAGAAAATTAAAAGTGGGACTTCGGAGTTTAACATCGAGGGAAGTGCAAAAGCGGAATCGAAAGTGAGGATCGCTTGCAGAATAAAAGGACGTGTCGACGTCAAAAGCGAATTCAAAGCCTCGAACAAATATCAGGGAAGTGGGCATCATATTTTTCTCTTTGACATAAAGCGCTTTACTTTAAAATTTTTGGAAATACACATCTTTAAAATGACAATTCTAGAAAGGGATGATATGGTTAGAGAGGCTGAGGAAAGGGCTAGAAAAGAAAAAGCGATAGTTCGAGAGGAAACACATGAGGAGGTACAAATTGAAACTCAAGACGATAACGTGGAAATGGACAACATAGACTATGGTGATTATGGAATTCCCTATATGGAATTCACTAAACTTGAAACTCGAATGAAAAATATAGAAACATAGCTAGGAGTTATCAGTGATATATTGAAAACCCTAGCTAAAGCCAAAACTAAGTTATCCGATTCTCAATCAGTAACTATTACAGAAAAATCATCAATTTCTCCTAATCAAGTTGAGAGGTCCACCTCTCGACTTAGAGAAACCTCTAATATCCTTAAGGACTTGAAACTGCCAATTTTCAATGGGGAAGAAAAGGAGCATAATAAAGATGCGATTAATACATTCTTGCAAAAGTGGCAAGACTTCGATCAACTCAGGAATACTTATAAAAATCAAGTCATGGAAGCAAGTCTTGAGCCTCAGGGAACATGATAGAATTCCTAGGTATTGGAATGAGTTTGAACAAGCCTTCCTAAAAGAGTTTTTACCAGAAAACGAATTAGAAAGAGCATGGGAAGCTTGGTACAATTGCACTACTGGTAAAAACACTCTAGTCTAGTACATAGTGAACTATAGGGAGGCAGTCCTTGAGCTGAAGGGAATTGATGAATTCCAAAAAATAAGGGGTTTTGTGAGAGGCCTCAAAGACACTTATAAGGTTGAGGTGAACCTTTGAGGAATCCATTAAGTATGCCCAAATATATGATGATCAAAGTTGGAACTTCAGAGCAAACAGGTTTTGTTCCAAAGTTCAACAAGTTTTCCAATTTGAAAAGGAAGGGGCACTTTAACAAGGAGGTTCCTCAGGTACCACCTAAGAAACCTCAAACAAAAAATTATCCTCTCTTGAAGAAAGAGGATTATGAAAGGGCCAGGCAAGAAAATCTTTGCTTCAAATGTTTGGGCAAAGACCACACTGCTTGGAACTGCCCTTAAAAAAAACAAGCAGGAGCTAAAGCCCCAAATAGACCTCCACAAAAACAAGTACATGATGTGCAAGTGTTGTAGCTTAATGGTACTCAAAAGTACATTGAGGTAGAGATCTATCGTGGGGATAGCACCCACATGTGTTGTCTATCATCGACAATGTGATAGCCCACCTTTGGTCCTCATGATTTAATGAGGATGCATGGAAAAATTAAGGGGCAAAGACTAAGAGTGATGGTCGATGATAGTGCAACACATAATTTCTTGAACTACTTGTTAGTTAAGAAATTAAAATTGCCTAAGAGTCCGAGTGCCCATAAATATGTGGTCTCTTTAGCAAAGGGCAGTGATAAAAAAGTTTGGTACACCATGATACATGGTGTAGAGGTAGATATTCAAGGTTATCAGGATGCCTTGGATTTCCAAATCATGCATCTCAACTGAACATATTTAGTGCTTGGTTGAGAATGGCTGTATAGTCTTAGGCATAGCTTATAGTGGAGTTATCTTAATAACTCCATTATGTTTGAAAAAGAGGGTAGAGTCTTCCAAATTCAAGGAGAACATGATGTGCCTAACTCTACTCTTATTTGTTCGATGGAATTAGAAGACTACTACACCGAGAAGAATGCGAGGTATATCTTTGTGAACTTACTTTTATTGGTGATTTTATGTCTTCTGCATTGGAAAGAAGTAATATTATTTTTTATAATATTAAAAAGTATAAATCTTCTTTCAATGATTTAATGTTTGAATTTAAAGATGTTTTTCCATTTGATTTGCATGATGGTTTACCCCCTGAGAGAGAAGTAGATTATAAAATAGATTTAATTCATGGATCTAACCCTGTTTGTAAACCCCTTATAGGCTTAGTCAAATAGAGGAACGTGAGGTCGAAAGACAATTAATGGAATATCTTAAGAAGGGACAAATTCAACCAAGTAGCTCACCTTGGTCTCCACCAATTTTACTGGTAAAGAAAAAGGATGGTACAATGCATTTATGCATAGATTACCACTAAATAACATAAAAAATAAGTATCCTATGCCTCGCATTGATGAGCTCTTTAATTAATTGCAAGGGTCAAAATACTTTACTAAAATTGATTTAAGATCAGGATATCACCAAGTATGAATTAGGGAAGAGGATGTCCCTAAGACATCATTTTGTACTAGGTATGGGCATTATCAATTTAAAGTAATGCCAATTGGATTAAAAAATGCTCCAACAACTTTCATGACACTTATGAAGAGTGTCTTAAGGCCATATCTAGGGAAATTTGCTGTAGTATTTTTAGATGATATCCTTATTTATAGTAAAACCAGGAAAAAGCATTTGGAACATTTGCGAAAAGTGTTCCAGCTGCTTCGAGATAATTCACTCTTTGCTAAAGAATCCAAAAGTGAATTCTTTGTAAAAGAAGTGAAATACTTGGGACATATAATATCACAAGAAGAGGTTTGTATGAACCGTGACAAAGTAAGGGCCATATTGGAATGGTCACATCCTACAAATCTAGAAGAATTACATATATTCTTAGGTTTGTCATGATTCTATAGGAGATTCATCCAGGATTACACTAAGATTGCTGTTCCCATGAATGGACCAGCTTAAGGGGAAGGGAAGCACCTTCATATGGGGTAAACCTCAAAGGAGAAGCTCACATAGTTTGCTTTTGAATGATTACTTGATTGCATGCATGTATAGAACAAAATTTTGATGTTTTTGAATAAATTACTATATCCTATAGTCTTCAAGATGCATGCTTCACATGCAACATAGCACTTGTAATGCTTTAACAATCTCATTCCAAATCCTTATTCCATAATTTTTTGCTCTCATGTTCAATTTTAGAATGTGTACTACAACTTGAAGACAAAGTTTGCCGAATTTCGTTGAGCAATGCATAAGTTATGGGTCATGCAAGATGCCTATATATAGAAAAGTCCCTCAACCTCACCAAAAATGGCTATACCCAAGCAAACAATGACCTAGTTGTGTAAGGAGAAGTGGGTCTCGATGAACCCCGCATCATGTCTCCTATTCATATTCTTACTCATTCTATTTTTCCCTTCTAAAATTTGATAAAATAGTAGGATTTAAGTTCAATTTAAAGTTAGTACTTATATGCTCCATGATAAAAATGAGAGTATAAAATATAGGGAGCGATCAATAAAGGAATGAATGAAGGCCACCGACAAACAAGAGAAGAAATGTTAAGTGGATTTAATTGTTTCTCAAGGCATTGTTACTCAAAAAGATATTTAGCCGGCAATAATCTCAGAACTCTTTATTTTGTTGTGATTATCTTGTTTATTTTGTTTTCTTATGTTTGTGCTTTCTTGACCGTGAGTATTCTAAAGAATAGGTAAAGGCTACCTACCTACCCTAATATGGCATTTAGCCTATAGCTGCCTTCAACCTTCTCCTAATGGCCCACGCCCTTCTAGACCATCTGGGCCGACCCTTGGCTGACCCCCTATTGGGGGACAGTCTGCTCTATATCTAGGGCTCCCCCATTCCCTTGTTTGCCATTGAGCCTACAGCTACCTTCAACCTTCTCCTAATGGCCCATGCCCTTTAAGACCATTTGGACCGACCCTTGGTCGACCGGGGTAGTCTACTCTATATGTAAGGCTCCCCCATTCCCTTGTTTGCCATTGAGCCTATAGCTACCTTCAGCCTTCCACTCTCCAACCTTTCCCTCCTGCCTCATTGAGCACCCCCCTCATCAAACCCCCCTCACCTCTCTTTCTTTTCTCTCTTCTTTCGCATTACATTCTCTACTTATTTTCTATTTCCTACTTTGACTGGTCAAGCTGATCCTTCTATCTACCCTTTTTACAGATTACCACATATCACTCTTCTATTGTACAATGACAGTTCACTCTGCTATTGTACAAGAATATCCTTCTATCTAACCTTTCTTATATCTTACAGCATGTCACTCTTCTATTGTACAATGATGTGTGACAAGGTTTCTTACAGATTTAGAGTGATTCATGCAAGGAAGGAGACAAGCGTAGATTTGGAAAAGGGGCCAAAGATGGTAGAAGGGAGAGGCATAGGGAGAGGGAGGAGTTAGACATGTGAGAGAGAGAGAGAGAGAGAGAGAGAGAGAGAGAGAGAGAGAGAGAGAGAGAAAGGGAGAGAGGGAGAGAGGAAGAGAGAGGGCACATAGGATGCAAAAGAGGAGGAAGTAGAGAGTAGTAGGATAATATGTCAAATCATGATAATACAATGGATGGTGGGAGTTTACTTAGATAGTCCTCCACCCCACTAAAGTCCCCCATTTCGTCCCCTTCATTACAGCCATCCCTTCCCAAATAAATTTTCCCTAAAAAATACATGGTTTGGTTGCTGCACAAGGGTGCTAAGATAGAAAAAATGATTATCAATTAAGCAAAAGATAGAGGCACTTCTGAACAATGCTCTTTGGCTACCATGATTGTCCATCTACAGGAAGTCCTTTCCATTTAATGAGGTACTCCATGTATAGCTTGTTGCAAAGTACTCTATCTCTAAAGCCCACAATGCACTCAAGAAAATAGAGGATGTGCCCCTCCTCATCCATGGGTGGCACCGCTAGAAGCACTTCTCACACAGTTCCACATGTGGTTTCAGCAAGGAGACATGAAACACATTGTAGATTGTGGAGGTGCTAGGTAGCTCCAATTGATAGGCTACCTCCCCAACCTTGCGGATAATCTTGCAAAACAAAAATAGTAAAAGAGAGACTAACTCACACAATCTCCAATCTAATTGGTGAATGAATGCAACTAATGTAGAAGCGAACGAATACCCATAAACTAGTGTGAAACTATGAAATGAGTGAGGGAGACTGTTGAGGGGAATATAGGGAACCTCTAAGGAGGTAACAAAATTGACTATATAACTACAAAATGGCATGATTTCCCAATATATAATTGTCCAATAGGGTTGCAAATACAAGGGTAAAATGACTTGGAAGAAAGCGAAATCCCTGACTAAAGCAAGAGAACAAAACTAGGACAATTGAACTACCCTACATGAGATGAACCACCACTGAAGGAGGCATGGACTGAGGTGATGATGCCTAGAACTAGCTGGCTGAATGGTGATGAAGCATGCATCATCCCATGTAAACTAAGGGCTAGTTGCTAATGGACTCCTGGAAATGGGCGCATCCAAGAGGAGGTGAATTGGAATGTCTAGAATGGAAAATAAGGCATGCTTATATAAGCTTTAGTCTGCAGGTAGTCTGTTGTACAACTCTAGGTTGACCTACCTAAAAAATGGCCAACAAGCTCCATAGTCGGCTAGATTCTTGGCTCCCTCAAAATGGTGCGCATCTTGATCGGCAGTTGGCATGGTTGGGCTTAACCCATGACATCCTTTTATGTCAAAGTTTGAACTACGGGATATGAAAACCTCTATATATGTTGAAAAGGGGGATGATGCCCCATTGGAATGGAGACTATTGTTGAGTGCAAAAGATCTGGTACCCTTTTAGGACCTGCAATAGCTTGAGCTATAGACATCACCTAGAGAAACTGATAAATAATTGCCCCACGAATGAACTGAGAAATGCATGGCACTATGGGTTCCTGAAAGAGTGCAAGATCTCATGAGTGCAAGACTATGTATTTGCTACTTGTAAGTGTGTCTAATTCAATGATAGCACACATAGAATATGAATATACACCTAAGGAACACCTTTGCTGAATGGACCGAACCCCAAAGGAAGTGAGGGTGAAGACATGTGGTCACTACTACTAATGGTGTCTCGGAGTCTACAGATGATGCACTTTCTTGACTGACCATACTACTTGGAACTGTTGAAATTTCATCAAACTGTGACTATTCTTAGTACTAGAACTACTAAACCTAGATGATTCCCATGGGTGGTAGACCTAAGTGTCTCATCACCTGCAACTGCTAAAAGCTACCCACAGATGGAAGATCCCTGAGGACTAAGTAGAGGAACTTCAATAACCTCACGGATGAGAGACTCCAAGTCCAACACTATTGTCTACTCTAAAAGGGTCCCAAGAATGGTAAATCCGTGGAAATAACTATGATGGTCATATCTTCCTGGGTGGACGATCCTAAGAAATTACTGGTGATGACTCCAAAAATTAGTGGTCTAAAAATTGTATCAAAGAGCAAAGCAATGAACTTGGACCCATAGCCTGGACTCTCAATATCTAGGCCCTTATTCTGGTAATTATGTCAATGAGTTCTTGGCTTTTGATTATAATGCCAATCATTAGAATATTTGAGTTGAATTGCCAATCCCATCGCATGAAGAAAAGTAATCAGTTGTATGTAGAATTTGTTTTTTTATCATTGCATTCAGAGCTCAAGACCTATTGATACTAATTTTTAATAGAATGTGAAGCCTATGTGTTACATCAACTATAATACCATGACCACAGTATAAGGCGAGAAGCTAGAGGGCTTGGTAGCACTTGCATTAGTAGGGCCCAAAGGGCTTGGGTCTAGGGACATGCCTAGGCCTAGGAAGTTATGAGGTGGTGCATATGGAGTCCTAGAGATGGCTATAAAGAGAGGAGTCCCTTGTGGGACATGTGGCACCAAAGCTATAAGCCAAGTCGCAAGTGCAGAGCAAGGGGGAGGATTTTGGAAGGAGAGCTCCACATGGAAAGTGGGAGAAGAAGGGAACTGAAGGGAGGGCATGGAATCCGTGATTGGGAGGAAAATGCAAAGATAGCCCTCTATGATTGAGTAGATGCAACATTGGTATCAGAGCATTGTGACAATCTACAAACATAAAAATTCCTTCTACCTGCACCTTTTTTGAGTGATGAATGAGTTTTCCTGAACCCTTCGAAGCGTAACGTGAATCGGTGGGCTGGAATGAAGTGAAGAGGTTAACGAGGATAGCTATGAAGCACAAGCAAACAAATAACAAGAAAAGAGGTCTAGGAGATGCATTCTACCTATAGCTTAGAAGAAGTGTAGTGAAAGGGTGATGCACCCAACGTGAAGTTAGAGATCATTACCTCCATCCCTGATTATAACGGTCAGACATGAAACCCTTGAAGGAGCTTGCGACACTAATTTTTGAGGTAGCAACTTTGCTGGCATCGTTCCTTGTGATCTACGATTTGGGCATGCTGAATACTTTGGATCTCCATGAGATCTTGTCAAGGCTCTCTCCCTCCATCTTGATGCCATAGAGATGTCCCTCCATCTTAATGCCATAGTGTTGTCTCTCCATCTTGATGCCATAGTGTTCTCTCTCTCTCATTTGGTGCCGTTCTTTTGGGGCTCACTGCAGCAACATATGGGTTGATGGATAATTCAAGCTATGCATATGAAAGCCGGATGCTGCGCCGCAAAACAAGAAGGAGTCACCCGACTCAAAGGAGTAGATGAATGGGCTGCATCATAGGGCACTGGTAATCGTGACATGAAGGAGTAGCCGAGCTCAACGTGAAATGCACAGAATTGCATAGAGGAAGAGAAGCCACGTCGTCTAAGGTCTTTAGACCTTTGAAAGTTCCACAGAAGCAAGGCATTTATGCCCCCTTTGAACCGCTATCTTTTCAAAGACTCACCATAACTAAGCAAAGCATCGGTGCCCCCTTCGAAACCCTCTCCTTCCAAAGTCTCGCCATAACTAAGGAAGAAAATTAAAAGTGGGACTTTGGAGTTTGACATCGAGGGAAGCGCAAAAGCGGAATCGAAAGTGAGGATCGCTTGCGGAATGAAAGGACGTGTCGACTTCAAAAGCGAATTCAAAGCCTCAAACAAATATCAGGGAAGTGGGCATCATATTTTTCTCTTTGACATAAAGTGCTTTGCTTTATAAATTTTGGAAAAACACATCTTTAAAATGACAATTCCAGAAAGGGATGATATGGTTAGAGAGGCCAAGGAAAGGGCTAGAAAAGGAAAAGCAATAGTTGGATAGGAAACACATGAGGAGGTAGAAATTGAAACTCAAGAGGATAACGTGGAGATGGAGGACATAGACTACGGTGATTATGGAATTCTGTATACGGAATTCACTAAACTTGAAACTCAAATGCAAAATATAGAAACATAGCTAGGAGTTATCAGTGATATATTGAAAACCCTAGCTAAAGCCATAACTAAGTTAGCCGATTCTCAATCGGTAACTATTATAGAAAAATCACCGATTCCTCCTAATCAAGTTGAGAGGTCCACCTCTCAACTTAGAGAAACCTCTAATATCCTTAAGGACTTGAAACCGCCAATTTTCAATGGGGAAGAAAAGGAGCGTAATAAAGATGCAATTAATACGTTCTTGCAAAAGTGGCAAGACTTTGATCGACTCAGGAATGCTCCTCCTGAAAATCCAGTCGTGGAAGCAAGTCTTTCCCTTGGAAATAAAGCCTATAAATCGTGGATGAGCCTCAGGGAAAATGATAGAATTCCTAGGTATTGGACTAAGTTTGAGCAGGCCTTCCTAAAGGAGTTTTTACCAAAAAACGAAATAGAAAAAGCATGGGAAGCTTGGGACAATTGCACTATGGGTAAAAACACTCTAGTCCAATACATAGCAAACTAAAGGGAGGCAGTCCTTAAGCTGAAGGGAATTGATTAATTCCAAAAAATCAAGGGTTTCATGAGAGGTCTCAAAGACACTTATAAGGTTGAGGTGAAGAGAAAGTCTCCTAAAACCTTTGAGGAATCCATTAAGTATGCCCAAATATATGATGATACGATGGGGAAATTCAAAGTTGGAACTTTAGAGCAAACAGGTTTTGTGCCAAAGTTCAACAAATTTCCCAATTTGAAAAGGAAGGGGCACTTTAACAAGGAGGTTCCTCAAGTACCACCTAGAAAACCTCAAACAAAAAATTATCCTCTCTTGAAGAAAGAGGATTATGAAAGGGCCAGGCAAGAAAATATTTGCTTCAAATGTTTGGGCAAAGACCATGCTACTTGGAACTGCCCTTATAAAAAACAAGTAGGAGCTAAAGCCCCAAATAAACCTCTACAAAAACAAGAACATGCGGTGCAATGAACCATTCGTGGTTGAGACAGATGCTAGTGATTTTACCATTGGGGCGGTACTTTTACAGGAAGGTCAACTAGTGTATCCGAATGAACCATTCGTGGTTGAGACAGATGCTAGTGATTTTACTATTGGGGCAATATTTTACAGAGAAGTCAACCAGTGGTTTTTGAAAGCAAAAATTTACATCATGCCCAATGGAATTACATAACATGTGAGAAGGAACTATATGCTATAGTCTATGCTTTAAAAATGAGAAGGCACTACTTATATGGTGTAAAATTTGAGATCATCTTTGACTCGGGGGGGTGTATAAACCCTCTACATCACATGCATTCAACGCATATTTATAAAACCCCTTATCCATAAAAAGATTCTTAATAAAAGGCACCCTTTTCCTATAAAAATCTATAAAATTTTCCCAAGATTACTTTAAATAAGTACTCCCTTATGTAAGTTAATTTTTGTAGGATTTAGGGATTTAAAATAACCTTCTATTAAACTCACATGATAGGGTTACATATGATGAGTGATCCCCTCGAGATCTTTGATCAAGAGAGCATTAAATGGATTTGTAATAAGCCAGAGTTTAAAGGTAGGAAAGCTAGATAGGTTGAGTTAATGCAAGAGTTTGATATACAGTTGACATATAGGAAAGGGAAGTTCATTGTGGTAGCAGACTCTCTTAGCCGAATGTCAATTGTTAATGAATTGAGTTTTACTCAATTTTAGAATGATTTCCTAGAGTCCTTAAAGGGAAAATGTGAGTTTCATCCTCACTTCTCTGAAATATGTCCAAAGCAATTAGAAATAGGGATCCAACTAATCGAGAGGATTTCACTGTCGGTTGGTGATAAAGGACTCAAGTGGAAAAAATATACTATTGAAGATGTCTACCTGCTCTACAAGGGTAGAGTATGTGTCCCGAATAATAATGACATTAGGCACCAAATTCTTTTTGAATGTCATGATAGTACGAGTGCTCGACACCTGAGAATTCAGAAGACATACATATGTGCTTTTGAAAAGACAATTCTTTTGGCATGGAATCGGTAAGGACATCCAAGATTATGTATTAAAGTGCCAAAAATGCCAGGTCAAGAAGGCTGAACACCTTAAGGTAGGAGGTCTCCTACACCCATTGGAGATTCCATCTGGCAAATGGAAAAGCATCTCCATGGATTTCATTGTGGGATTACCATAGGACACAGAGAGGGCACAACTCTGTGTGGGTAATTGTGGATCGTTTGACCAAGATGGCTGATTTTATTCTTGTTAATTAAGATGTTAAAAATTCTAGAACTAGCTAGGCTATTTGTGGAGCATATCTATAGACTGTATGGGCTACCAGTCGGTATTATTAGTGATCGAGATAGCAAATTTAACAGCCATTTTTGGAGGGCTGTGTTTAAGAGGTTAGAAACTTCATTCAATATGAGCACGATGGATCATCCATAGAGTGATGGTCAAACTGAAAGGTTCAATCAGATCATTTAGGATATGCTTCAATCATAAGTAAGTAAATGGAAAACTAATTGGAATTTGCATATAACAGTGCCAAACATACAGCTACAAGTTTTAGTCCATTCATGATGATGTATGGATTTCAACGAAGAGCCCCAATGGCAGTGGGACTTGAAAAAGAGAAGGTTCAGGTGGCCAAAGACTTTCTTGAAGATTTGAATCAAACACTTAAGTTAGCTAAAGATAGCATAAGAAGAGCTCAGGATAAAGCACAAAGTTATGCAAACCCCCACCGTAGAAGGTTGGAGTTTGAAGTAAATGAGAAAGTCTACCTCAAGGTACCTGAATCTTTAAAATCGCTAAAGACAAGAAAATGTTCTCCTAGATATTGTGGACCATTCACAATACTTAAGAGGATTGGAGAACTCGCTTACAAATTAGCCTTACTTGAGGGATGTAAAAGAAAATTAGGAGATGATGATAATCTCATTGGAAATGAAGTCCTAGTTCAACTCATTGCACCTGCATCTTTACCACATGTACCAGAAAGAATTCTAGATCAAGAAGAGAAAATAACACGGCATACTATATGGCAAGAATGTCTGGTTAAGTGAAAAGATAGATCTGAAGAGAGTTCAACATGGGAAAGGGTAAACAGTCCCCAGAGGAGGTTTCCCAATTTTGTTTTCAAGGACGTAAACATTTCTTAAGGGGAAGGGAATGTTACGTCAACCATAATACCATGACCACGGTATAAGGCGGGAATCCACAGGGCTTGGCAGCACTTGCATTAGTAGGGCCTAAAAAGCTTGGGTCTAGGGTCATGCCTAGACCTAGAAATTTATGAGGTGGTGCATATGGAGTCCTAGAGAGGGCTAAAAAGAGAGAAGTCCCTTGTGGGACATGTGGCACCAAAGCTAGAAGCCAAGTGGCAAATGCTGAGCAAGGGGGAGGATTCTGTAGAGCGAGCTCCACATGGAAAGTGGGAGAAGAAGGGAACTGAAGGGAGCACACGGAATCCGTGGTTGGGAAGAAAATGCAAAGATAGCCCTCTATGATTGAGTAGATGCAACATGATGAGAGTGGTTTTTTGGGGGGTGGGGCACCTGAGCATATTGTGAGTTCTTAACATACTTTAAGAAGTGCCAAAAGATACTTTTAAGCACATGGGGATATGAAAAGAGTCAGGATGTTTTTGGGGGGTGGGGCACCTGAGCATATTGTGAGTTCTTAACATACTTTAAGAAGTTTCAAAAGATACTTTTAAGCACGTGGGGATATGAAAAGAGTCGAGATGTTTATAAACCCTCTCAAATTCAAGGGAACATGAGTAGCTACTCTCATCTTGTTTGCTACTTACATAGCAAAGGATTCCCTTCAATATCTTTTGTATGCAAAAGACTAGAGTTGAGGCTATGCTTAGAATTATCGTGAGTTGGGGCTACCTCTACACTATTATCTCCATTACCCTCGAGAGAAAGACCAAAGTTCTACCCGATGATCATGCCAAAAGTGACTCAGCACAATGAGTATTTCAAAAAAGTAGTAGTAGCAATGTTGAACAGAGAAGGGATGCTTAGCCTTGTCCATTTTAATGCATGTTATAACAAAAACATCATTTATCAATGAGGAATGTGATGGTATCAAGTATGGATTGTCCACATTCTTTTGCATAATCCAAAAGACCAAACAACCATCTCTAGGTCAGCTAAAGTGCTTCTTATAATTGAACAGACCTAGTAGTTTACATGTGCCATGCCAAAAAAACATCATGTCATGTTTCTAGTTCACATGTTAAAACAAGATGATGTTCAATAACGATGGTAAAAACTTTGAAAGGTCGATAAAGAGGTACTAGTGGGAAGCCCGTGGCAAGCCACGATTGAGTGCATGTAATCAATAAATATAGACCTGAGGTCGATCACAAACTATCCTCATGTGAAACTCAATTCCACCATTTTCACGTTGTTGTGCCTTCATACTCTAAAAATCACAATTCTCTACCTCTCCCATTGATGAGAATCAAACTAAAAGCTAAGGGACCAAGTAACAAAGGAGACCGAGTGTTTGTTAATTCTTAGAATAGAGGCCCCCACAATACCTCATGACAGCAACCATCCACCCTTACATATAAATTAACAAAAGAGATGACGTATGAATCAGATTAATTCTTACAAAAGAGATGAAGTTTGAATCAGACTAAGTTCTTACCTCCACTTGAATGCCCATGTTCACTACAATTACATCAATATGTATCTTAAGGGAGTGCCATTCTTCATCTTTACAAGCTAATGAGCTAACCCATCCTTTCTCTACACGGTTGCTTTCCATTCACAGAGCAAGAAATTACAGATTCTGAAGTTTGTCAGACATGACATTACTTCAAGTCCTAAATCCTTCAATTTGTGATTTAAATTTGTTTTAACCCCTTCGTTCTACTCAATGTCACTTCTACAAGTACCTCCTGTTCAGCTTTCTTGTATGATCTGGGATATCAGTGCTACCTTATAGTCCTCTGTTAATGTGTGAACACTTTTGATTGGCTTTTCAATAATGTGTCCCTCGTGATCATCATCGCTATTATCTAGAAATCCATTATTGAACTCAATACAAGGTAATCAATACACATTAAATCATGAAAGTATGCATGAACGACGACTAAAAGGAGATAGAAAGAGCTCTTGGACTATTTGAGCAGTCCTCATTGTATTTACGTCAAGGAAGACAGGTCTCAATTTCAATGTCAAACATGAGTTCCAAGGATCTGGACACAATGATGGATTTCGGGCTTGCAAATCTACTACCAAAGATGGACGCCAAGTTGATCTCAAGATAGAAAGAGGAGCTGTCTTTTCTATGCAAAAAATTTGCAAGACCAGTGTTAGTACCCAAAATTCCCGGCAAATACGTTTCTTCTTACCCTGTCCTACTTTTTCGATCCCCTCCAATGCAGGAAATTTTGCAAGACTGGTGTTTTGTAGCACTTGAAATGTGTCACACTCCATGAAGTACGATCAATTCACATTCTTTGGCACAGCACGTGCCATGGCGAAGATAGGCAGAGATCTAATGAAAGAATGCGGGAATCATATGCAAGGCCATCTTTTAGTTGACGCAGGATGCGCCGGTGTGTGGGTGCTCTATTATATCTTTTCATCTACAAGGCAGTATTTTAGTTGACGTAGGATACAATGTGTGGGTGCTCTACACTGATGTTGCTACTGAGGATGAAGCAATTGTGAAAGGCTTGCTTTCAACAGGTTTGGATTTCAACATCCCTCCTGGAATGTATTTGGAATCCGCATTGTCCTGTGACTCAGCGTTGCCTATCTTCTCCCAAATGAACTAATTACCCCACAAGGAAAGATTTTCGCCTGGCTCGACTCTCCCTTTAATTTCCCATAGCGTGATCTCTCCATTAAACACAAATTTGATGACGACATGGATTGCTTTCAAGTGACAACACATGACGGAGCGTGATGGATTGAGTGCCCAAGTTGGAGGGCTTAACAAGATGTTCGCGAGGGACCAGATGCTAGAAAGGCCGATCCTTATGAAAGGAGGCATCGGAATACACGATAGATGCGAGTAGTACTGATAGCGAAAGGACACAACATCCCTCCTTAATAGATAGATGGACCTGCAACCCTACGACAACTTCAGATATGATAGCACCTACGTTTATGTGCTACAACCAAATCCAATGGGATGATTTTGATTGAGAAGTCCATGGTAGGATGACAGAAGAGTTCAAATGCTTGAAGAAAACAGAGAGGAATAGCTTGAAGCCTGCGATAGGATGAGGGACAAAAATTGATTGAAAGAATATTGCGCTACGCGTAATAAAGTGTATATGTTTTCCATACTGAGGACAAATGGAAAATATATTGCTCGTCAACACAGAGCGCTAGGAAAACCAAAAGGCCAGACAAGAACTTTGATCAAGAGACACCTGATCAAGAAACACGAGATATTGGGTTGCTTTCGATTGCTCTAGTACCCCATTAATCAATACACACATTCAAGAATTCAAGATGCAAGACGCCTCAATCGTAAAGTGATTTCAATCCGACGACTTACATTCATCCTTTCAAATCTAAGGGTCTACTTTCATTCAACGGTCCTGACTAATTAGCCTCGTTAATATATTATAGATATAGATATTCTAAGATCAAGTTCAATTGCAAATGAGATGTAATGCAGTCAGAAGAAGGTGACATACATCGATTACACTGGTATATCGATACAGGCGTGAGTAGTCCATGGACTTCATTGATAATACGACGAAGGAAGAAAAGAAGAGCATGTGACCTTCTTGGGACATATGTCGATTACACTAGTATATAGGGGTGAGTTGACACTTCATTTGTACGACGTGATCAAAGATATGCAAAAAAACTTAGCCTTTAGTAACAAAATCTAATGCAAGATGTCCCACTATTTAGTATTGATTGTATTAATTACTACTAAGGCACGGCCAATACAGTGTAGAGTGCGTTACCGGGAGAGCACTGGTATTATTTACTAGTATTGTAGACAGCATTGGGTTTCTGGCAAGTGGCACGGGTTGGACTACTACTTCCAGGTGCCGCTACTCTTAACCGTGTAAGTTGCCGAGGGTAGCATGCGTCCATAATAATGGCCTAGCGTCTTGTTTTGTGCATCCAGGAATTTAATTGTGGCCCTTGCATCATGCCTGTCCAACTTATAGGAAACTGTATGGGTGTAGATGCGGGGGCTGCAACAGTACAACCATCCTCGTCCCCATCCACCACCGGGACAGTTCTGGCCTGTGAAGGTTTTGTTGTCGCAGTGGGTGGTAGCCGTCAAGGTTCCGCCCGAGATGCTAACGGTCAGAGTGGTAACGCCTATAAGCTTCTGGATCTCCTGCACCGCCTTCTCGATTGATTGCGCGTCCATCTCGTCCTTCATGTCATTGCGAAACCCTTCGCACAACGCCTTCACAGCAGCCTCATCGAACTGCTCCTGAGCAGCTAACTCATCATCGCCCGGAAACACATCCTTCTGCAGGATGTTGCACGGCCTCATCACTACGGTAGACATGTTTTCTCTCACTCTAATAAGCTTCTGGACTCTGGAGCTGGAGCCACTTGGTTCCCCTTCGGCTCTACGTGCGTCTTCTTTAATAGCAGCAGCAACACTTCACACTGCACAGCGTCGCACCTTTCTCTTTCGAGTATTATCATTATTCGCTCTCGCTCCACCGAACAAACGTATCCCTCGGGCCTCCAGAGTCCATACGCGCGTGGTGCCCCGTCTACTTCCTCAGCATGCACTAACATCTTTACGACTGTGCGGCGTGCGCCTTATACGGAATGGAGCACGCGATTCTTCCATGGCAATGACAGATATCTGGATGGGAGAATCCTTATCTACCCGTTCGCTTGAAAAGCAAAATCCCCCGCGCACAACAATTCACATGTGTTTGAGTCGGCGATGTTGCGTGGCAGACGAGGTTGAGAGAGAGCTGTAATGCTTGGAGATGGACAGCATTTCATCTCAACTTCTTTTTTGAGCCACGATCAGAGCATTCGTGGGAAAGGAATCCAATATACTAAAGCCGCGCATCACTCTTTTTTGGCCTGCCCTGTGGGTAGCCTTAGGGGCTTAGCACATGGACTCTTTTAGGATGGGAAGTCTAGGGATGGAATGCTATTTCCATCCTAGTCCCTTTCTAATCCGGCTGGCCTAGAACGGGACTACAATGGTTTTAACCACCACCAATTCTCCCACCCTTAACCCATCCTGGACTCCAGCGTTCATACCACGTGGTAGTCTTTGGGTCTTTGGCAGACTGCTCTTCCCCGCTGCTTCCGTGATTGCTGCTGCTCCGGCTTCCACCCGCTCACAACATAGCACTATTCTTTGGTGTAATATGGATGAAATATGGGTGTTCTAGAAGGAGTGAAATATGGGTTTCACTATTCTTCGGCGTAATATGGGTTATATTCCCTTTGCTAGAAGAAATGAAACCAATTAGGGGGAGAATCAGGTTGGATCAAAGAGAAATAGAGGGGAGACGACATTCCTTACTTGCAACTTGCACAATTGTGATCCTAGTGCTCGAAGACAACAGTTCAGAATGGCACGGTGAGCAAAGACGTTGGACCTTTTGAAGGAAGACAACATTAGTAGGAAAACCATAAGCTTGATGAAAGACACACTGTAGCACACCCCAATTTCATGGGCTTATTAATACCTAATGTCAGCGGAGTGTAGCATATGTAGTTATTGTGTGGATCTTGTACGGTGGAGAGGTGGACACAGAGAAAGGAAATGGATCCCATATGTTGTGCATAGTGCTGGTAGTTATTATGAATGATTTTATGTAAGAATGAATGTAAATGTAACACTTTCAACTAATGAGAAGTTCCCTATCATCTTGGAGATAAATTTGTATAGGGCAGCACTTATGCTTTAGCGCAGTACACGGGGATTGAGAAAAAGAGTTGCAGCAAATGGATTGCTGTGGATAGGGCCTTGCACCAAGCTTGCTCCCATTGATGTGTAAGGCCTCGCACACTCTATGGCTCTCTTTTAATCATCCTAACTCTCTCTCTCTCCCTCAGCATTTAATCAGCTCAAAGTTAGAGCTGACATCCCATGTGTTGAAAAGCATTTAAGGTGGACATTTGTTTGAATTTTAGGCGCTTGGTCATTCATTTAAAGCTTTTCATTAACTGCTATGATCAAAATTTTACATTTACCACATTAATATCTACTAATGATATTAGCTGCCCTCTGCATATCGTAAACCAATTGGAAGTTAAACCAGAATAAGGAAATTAAACTAGTTGAAAGTCATATACCATACTAAAATTCCAGTATGGTATTCTCAATCTGCAACTAATAAGCTATTTGCAATGGCCACAACCCTGCAACCTAAATTTCATCTTTCAATACACTCCAATATGGAACTCATGGAAAATTATCACTTCAAATCAATTCCATTACAGCCAAAGATATAGCCCACCTACATCGTAAGCAGTAAGCTGGGCATATCCTACCATTAGTGCACCCCATGAAACAACATCATGAAGTGAGAGCTTGTCAAATGTGTCTTGCTTCTGCAGGTGTGCAAATTTGGGCAACAGAAATATCTTTTTTCCAACCCCTTTCTAGCAATCATTTAGTGCCTTTCTCTGCCCTTGTCTATGGATTCTTTGCTGCCACAAGCTTTCAAGCTGCAAATAAATGTGACAGCATTTGGAGATAGAGTTGCATCTGTTCAAGGCAACCAATGCTTCACAAGCCCCAGCTTGGCACATCCTGCCATTAGTGCAGTCCATGAGACCTCATCTCGAACTAGTAGCTATGCTTCCTATGCTCCTGCAAGTGAGCTCGATTTGGCAACCCAATGCTTCCATGCATTTGTGTCCCCCTTTAGCTATTCAATTATGTTTGAAGCTTCCTTCAGCCTTTTCTTTTGCAAGCAAATATCAGCCCATGTTGTCTCCACATTAGTGTGACGTTGAGATTCTTGTAGCAGTGTGGGACCCATAGCCCTAGCAAGAAAGGATGCTTCTGTACTGAGAGTTTCAGCTCGCAAGTCATCAATTCCAGCCTCCGTAATAGCTAACTCAATTGCAATTGACTGCTCTAAATGAGACCTCCCTTGGTGTCTTTGCAAGCAAGCAGCCTTAACAGCATTCATAGTGATTCTAGCTTCTTCAAGCCATGCCGGATCTCCTGGCTCATTCCTAGATAAGAACATGTGAAGAAGTGTGCAACATGTGGCCACCATCATGACACTAGTGTGAAAAGCAACCTCCATTCTTTTAAGCAATATCCTGAATCTTGATTTCAGCCTCCCAAAAGCTACCTCAATGCAAATGTGTGTGGAGCTTAATGCATAATTGAAGGCTCTTTGAGCAGGCTCAAGGTTTCCCTTATTTTGTTTATATGGGCACATCAACCAAGCCTTTGGAGGTGCAAAGGCCGTATTTGCAATGATCCAATACCCATTTCCATCAATGAGGCCATCTTCAACTCGCCTATGTATCCGTGACAAGGCCAATGCCCTAGAGTCATGAAGGCTCCCACATAGTCCTGCATCTATATCCAAGAAGTATACGTCCACGTCTACTGCTACCATAAGAATTATTGAATGGAACTGCTTGTAATTGTAATTGTAATAGTCCGCACCATGTAGACTAGGTTTTTGTATGGGAATGTGGCATCCACATCGACTGAAGCAATGACTCTCAAAAACCCTCTAAAGGCCTCAAATTTCTGCTCACCTATTGGCCATGAGATGTAGATATTTGCCCAATGCTTGGCAATTATTTTGATTCCTAGGTACACAATCTTGTTGACAGTTGTTTGACCACATAGAAATGTTTGACCAATGGAGCTTTTAGAGTCACCATGTGCCGACCTCCCATAAAAATATGGCTACCCTTCGATGCAGAGAGATAATTCTCCAATTAGGTGCTACTTTATCACCCTCTATCCCATTGGGTTGAAAAATTGTAAAGCATAACCACTCAAATGTATCTCTAGTGCATCTGAAATCTCTCCAAATTTGTTCTGGACCATAATGCAGTATAATCAAGGTATGGCAAAGCAGTAAATCCTTGCCTAAGTCCGTCGATGTTTTGCACGTCTTCTTGCCTTGATTTTTAGCTCAAGCAAAGCAGCAATTTGTGTTCTCTGCAACAAATGCAACATGCAAAAAAACAGAAGCAACTGCAGTAGCAAGTGAACTTGATCCTCATCGAGAACATCATCCATGTCACTTATCTTAGGTGAGTTCTTGCTCAAACAAGCATTGCCTTCACGCTTTGGATGTATGCTGCCAGACTCATATCAGACTGGATCTATGCTCTGAGACTCAGATCAGATTACTTAATTCATATTTGTGCAACAGTGTGAAAAAAATAAATGGTAGACAAGTGGGCAATCACCACATTTTTTGGACTATAGCATATGTAACTCGTTATCCATTACTGATCATTGATAGTACACAACCTCTCCTGATAGCTTGCCCTCTTTCATCACTGCTCATCGCTAGCACATAACCTCTGCTGATAGACTGCTCTCATCCATTGCTAGTACCCAACCTCCTGTTGATAGACTGCTCTCATTCAATCTTTCTGTAGGACTTTGCCCAATTGCATCTATTTGGGCGTTGCTTCCCCTTCTTCCTCAATCCAATTTGTGAATGCTTGCCTCTGATTCCTTCCTTCTTTATATCCCTCTTTTACCCTCTGTTCACAATCGCCCATCATCCTTTTTGGCAAGCTTAATCTGACAACAGGAAGGGTCTTCCTTTCGTTGCTATGTGGCACCCTTGCTATGTTGCTGTTGTAATAGCTTAGCACGCTCTCCTCTCCCACCCATCTGCTGTCCAACATGGAAAACCTCCTTTCTCCCCAAACCGAGCCAAGTTTCAGGACGCAGATAAATCTTTCCACGATGCAATGAGAGCGTAGATAGAGTGGCTCTTGGGAACATCTGCACTGCAAGACAAATCGTGTGGAGAGGTGGCCGAGGAATACCCAAAAGCCTAGAATCCTCTCAAATCCGAAGCAGCAAAGCAAGCAAGGAAGGAAGGCAGATGATGAGAAAATGATGATGAGCATTCGTCGCCTTCTTTGGTCCGTGGCGATCCTGCAAGAACTGATTTTGGTTCTGCCAGCACTGAGATTGTTGCTTCTTGTCGTCCGACATATCTTGAGTATAACGCATGTATAGTATCAAGACTGAAGAGGGCATTGGTTGGCTGCATCAACACCGAAAAATTTTAGCGGAACATTAGAGGTAAGGCATTTCTGATCGTCGACCTTATAAGCTTGTAACAGACAAGGCATCTCTCATCGTCGAGCTTGAGCTTGTAGCACGTCATTGGTTCGTTCGTTTATTTTTGACATCTCATTGCCACATGAGAAAGTTCGAATGACAAACCGAAGGAGAACGCACGCTCCCGAACTGATGGTTCCGAGTTTCAGCTAACAAAAGAGGGAATTTGCATGAAAGCAGTGAGCAAGGGCCATGCGACAGCGAGTATGACCCTCAATCCCGCTACATTTACGCCTAGGCTCCTAGGGAGATAAATTGGCTCACGGGATGCACAATGGCGACCAATGGCAAAGGCGCATAGAGCAGGAGAGGTCGGTGGTGAAGCTTACGAAAGGAGTATGCGTACAGAGCAGGAAGCAGTCCGTTGAAGCACTTTCTCTGTTGAACAACCAGAAATGAAGCGTGTTGCTGGAGGACTTTCGTGTTTGTGGGTGTGGAGGAATTCCGTGTTCGTGGGTGTGGAGCAGGGTTTAAGGGAATGTATTCACAGGGTTTAGAAAGGGAATGCCTTGTTTGTTTGACACGTCAGCAGAAATAGGATGGGGATCCTAAACCAGTCCATGTGCTAAGCCCCTAAGTGAAGCCTATTCAACAAGAAGTGAAAATTGCCTTTTTTATTTTCCAAAAATCTCTATTTGTGTACTCAGTATAAGCATCGTATTAGCTTGCTTCTAAGGACTCACATCACATGATTTTCTTTCTAGCGAGAAACTTTTATGGTCAAAATTTAGTGTCGCTTTCCTGTGCACTTTTTTGGCCTTGTCTGATTTGTTCATTGTTCGAGGAGCTGCTGACAAGGAATGACTTGGGAGAGGACAGGATCGCAGGTTCAAAGTAGAAGTTGCAACATGTAAAGAGAGTGGGACAGAAGGAAGGAGTCTCACTTGCAGCTTTCTCACATACACAATGGGGGAATATAACAAAGGTGGAGGCTGAAAACAGTTTTCCTCTTCTTAGTTGTGAAAGCCAAAAGAAGTCTAAGTACAAAAGAATAGGTGAACCCTATATGTGGGTCTCAAACCAAACTCAGCTAACTAAGGTGGCATACTAACTGACCCACTGACTAGAGTACATAAAGATAGCTGTCATCCAGCTATTATTCATGGGCGGTGTACCAACCGCATCTGCAGTTAACAAGTTGGTGACATAAATGCACAACAGTCACCCTGGCATATCACGAGTGGAGCTCGATATCTCAACACCCCCCCTCGAGCTCAATCCCAATTCTTGCACACCAAGCAAGTCTCTGAACTTGCGCAGCTTCTCTGCACCCAATGCCTTCATGAATATGTCAGCTTGGTTGCATATCATAAAGTAGCTTATGCAACCAAGCTACCTCACATGCAACCATGACCTATTTCATTGCTATTGTGGAAACTTTGGTTGATCTGGTTTCTCATTGTGACAACAGATGGAGTAGAGCTGGATCGGCCAATGGTCTAGGTGTAGACCCATCGACATACTCCCATTTGTCCTGAAGTACTAGAATGGTCTCCATTTGGTATTTCCATGTACCATAATTGGAGTTGTCTAACTTAGCAGATGCCTCCAGATTGAGGTTGCTAGTCGTAGACATGGTGCAAGAAATGTACTCAAAAGTGTCTTGAAAATCTATGTATGAATCAACTGCAAATACACTAACTATGCCAAGTGAAATCTCTGAACCGTTGGTGAAGATAGAACTGCAATATATAAAATCTGATTTGTATTACAAGGCTTGTGGCAATGATGCTGGGAATAGCCAAGAGGCTTTAAAAGGCTGAAATGATGTGTATGATGCCATGAAATAGTTGAATAGGCTTTACAGTGGTGGCATGTGTGTGTGAAATCATGTGCTATTTGCCCACTGAACAATCAGCAATGCCTCTGTACTCTCTGAAGTCTGCTCACTAAATTGATTAACGTAAGGTTTCAGGTAATGTAATGATGTGAAACTGTATGTGAGCATATGGACTGACTCCGACTAGGTACTAGTCAGGAATTTCAGGCATGGCTTAGATTGACAACTTGGGGAAATTCAAAGCATCCCCTCTATGGCGATCTAGTCTACTCTGATCTAGATCTATACCAACCATCGATTGATAAAAGAATAGCAAATAATTCCTTTTCTTTTGTTCTTTTTAAGTGTTGGATCAGATGCGTCGATGTAGAGGCAAAGGGGTTTGTAGTTACATTAATTTGAAAGGAGATGGTTTCATATTTTAGTGTATTTTTTGTTTTACCCCCCTTCATCCAAAAGACCCCCCCCCTTGGGCCTCACATATCATGAAAATTATGTACAAATCTTAAAATCATGCACATTTTTCAACATATATAGGACATGAAATTTTCATATTTTTCCCTTGCATATTTGAATTTTTTTAAGGAAATCCATGCATATTATATATGGACCTTGACCTTGTCCTCCCATACCCTAGATTTTGGACGATGGTACTAACATATTACATATTGAGTTGGCGCCCCAGGATCTCCACACCCATCAACACCATTGTAAGCATAGAAACTTACAAGCTTCTTATCATTCTTGGATGGGTGGTCTATCATGTATCTACGCATCCATCAAGAAACTTATGAGCTTCTTATCATTCTTCTTATTGAGTATTCAAGTCTTTTGATCTTGGCCTTTCTCTTTCAGTAGTAGTAGACAATAGAGCATGACATGAAGCATCCATAGCATACTTCTTGTTCCTCTGCATTCAATTGTTTTTGGATTGCCTTCCTATAGTATTTCACACAAATCAGCTCAAAACCTATTGGTTTGTCACTGTGCTTGAAATCTTAAACCCAAGGAGTCCTAACACCATTGTCAATGATAGGATTATGATTCTAGAAAAGGTATGCCCATAGAAGAACTCAAGTGTCAACTCTCAATGTCAGTGTCAGCCTAGATCTTTAGCACTACTATCTATGAATTCTTTCAAAGAAAGAAAAGAAAAAGATATTAAATAATGGCACCTCTATAAAAGTACATTTGGAGGCCACCAAACCACAAATAACAACATGGTAGCACAAACATGGAGCTGAAGGAAATTAAGGATCAAGATCTTTCATATCATACAACTCAGTAAGTCTAGGTTAGATGTACAAACACCCACAAGCTTGAATGCACCGTAAATGCACAAATAAAATGGCATTGAGTAGGGAAGGGCACAAGAATGCCAGGCTCTCAATTCTCAAATGAAGTGACAACCCACAAGTGATTAGAAAAATAGAATTTCTGGTTTGGGTATCACAAGACGTGCCAAAAACTCCTTGAGTGCACTTGCACAACCATATATGAAATTGAATGTTGCTAAGAGCACAATGACTACCATCAATACAAATTAATATACAAAGTCGACACCATTTACTCCTAGGTCTTCTAATATCTCATGGAAACACAAGTGGTGTTGCTGTTGCTCTCGTAATGGATCTCTTCAACATGCGTGCAAAAAACTAAATCCTCCAATCAGACAGACAGGTGATCAAACCTGATACCATTGATGGTGTGGCAAAATTCAATCACTAAGCCTAATAGCATGAATACATAGACAACTTGCAATAGACACAAAATTAAGAACTTCTATAATAAGAGCCTCAACCCTACGTTTG
Source organism: Dipteris shenzhenensis (assembly GCF_047967505.1). Taxonomy (NCBI): domain Eukaryota; kingdom Viridiplantae; phylum Streptophyta; class Polypodiopsida; order Gleicheniales; family Dipteridaceae; genus Dipteris; species Dipteris shenzhenensis. The sequence continues at coordinate 23,963,495 of NC_141621.1, forward strand.
TCGGTGAGGCTAAAATGTGAGTGTAACTTGCACCGAAATGTGTGCATGATGTGACAAGCATGTAGAGTACAAAAAAATGAGCGACTTTCCTTTTTGGAGCGCCCTCAAATTCTTCCTGGATCAAGAGATACGACTTCATCTAGGTGGAGGGGTAAAAGGAGTGCAAATGTGCTCAATGATGATGTGTCATTGTGGGTCACATGCAGTGATGATGTGGCACTGTGCTAAGCAAGAGGTGTGCCAGTGAAGCCTGTGCTGAGGTGGCAGGAGTGGTCACATGAAGTGACTGTGAAGCACTGTGTGTGCCTACAAAGGTTAGTGCTGATTGGACAACTGAGGTGGCACTAGTGAGGTGGCACTAGTGAGATGGCATAGATGATGATGTCAGTAGATGATGTGGCAATGATGATGTGGTAAATGACATGGTACTGATGATGTGTCCCTGATGACATGGCACTGATGATGTGACAAGTGACATGGTAGATGACATGGTAGTGGTGACATGGCAGTGAACAAACTGAAGGTCAACTGACCTAACCTTGGTCACGGCCTATCTCCCACATGTCGTTCTACTAACCAACATATAAGATTGAAACTAACCATAGTTAGAGACCCATCCATTTGCCACGTGGCATTTCCATGTGTACTAAGGTGGACTTTTGGATAACCTTAACCTACACAGAGATGCCGATTCTGGAGAGATGCGGATTCTAGAGCGTCGCGTAGATGCGGATTCTGAACCGAGAGAAGCCCTTTTTTTTTTTTGGGAGTGGGTCTACTTCCAAGGTGCTAGTTGGAGAGAAGATGAGCTTGCCTGCCTTAAAAGCTTCGATCTAGAAATCGTGGTATTTGACCCGAATAGTCGAAAATTAAATTTAACAAATTTAAGTACTAAGAAATACAATAATTTTAGCCATTGGGCTGGTCAATAACTAATGTTTGATCAACCACGCTAGTTTAGGACAATCACATAACTGATGGTTGAGCTGAAGCAGCCACGGTTGCATGATGTTCCAATCATCGGGCAACTTTAATAAAATAACAATATTATGCACTATGCCTGCTTGCAAAACTTAAGCCTACGTCTCTCATAAAAAACCTTGCATACTAAGAATACCCTACTTTTCCTGTAGAAGTCATGGGAAAGAGCCAACATTGGTACCGATGCCGAGGAAAGTAGTGTCTCGAGTAACAAGTAAACATACGCAAGTATGTATAAAAAAACAAACTACCACAAACTTTCACGAACATAGCACTTAAGTTGTGAAATATATTGCTATTAAATTTTGCTCAACCACGCCACCGAGCTGGACAACAACTATTGTCTATTTAACCACGCTGGTTAAGGACAATCACATAATTGGCAATTGAGCTGAACCAGCCTATGGTTGCATGATGTTCCAACCACCGGACTGGTTTAAGACAATCACATTTAGTCCAAGGCTGGTTTAAGAAATGAAACAAGTAAACTATCCCAAAGCTCAATCACAAACAACCACCGGGCTAGTTTAGGCACCACTGACCCGCGATGTATCTAGCATGTGTATGATGTGCTCCTCAAATACCTTGCATCCTGTTCGCTTCTTATAGATGTCCTTTCTATTTGGAAAAACTCTCGTATTTTCATGCCAAAATGTCATCACTGTATTAATGACTTTCACACTTAGGCTATCTCTCCTTTTCTTGCATTTTGTTGAAGCCCACAGACTTCTCGGATCGGGTCATTCATTGCTTCTTCTCTATGTTTAACCGCTGGAGGCATGTTGGTCCTTCTAATTGAGAACAATTTCAACATTGTGCACCCAAGCCATTTCTCCTTTGTTTTAGGGGACACTAACATAGCTAATGTCACCCTCTTTGTAAATAGTTGACCTAAGTTGTGCACCCATTTCACTTTCTGTAGGCCATTTCTTAGGTTAGAGAGCATCGCCTCTTGGGCATCCATCTCTCGAGGTGTTGGTAGGGTAGTTACTCTGCAAACTTTAGGGTGCATGCTAAAGCTTGTGAAAACTCGAGACTAGTAATCACCTGAATGGCTTGATGTTGCTGCCTCAAATGCTCCCACCAATCGTGACACCGCAGCTCATGTTCTTCGCTCTGATGGAAAGGATCGAATGTGTGCATCTACAACCGCTTCTTGCTAATGCTATGCAAGGAGTCTTCTTTCTTCTCGTTGTTTCTCCCTTCGAAAGTGTTGCAAAAGTGTCTCCCATTATCGATTCGATATCGTGTCAGTTCTTTCCTCGACCCGCACTCTGTTCCTTGTGCCTTGACCTGGCTTTTCAGCTTTCCTGTCTTGCAGCCTCTGTCTGCTTCTCTTGCAAGCCATGGCGAGCTGCATGTTGCAACTCATGCCATGTCCATGATCAATCAAGAATAGACCTAGAGAACCTAGCTGGTGAGGCAAGTAAAGAATAGAAGACAACTTACCCAAAAGAAGACAATGGCAAACCAAAGTCTATGCAAGGTCACATCGAGATGCGTGCGGGTTGCAGGGCATTTGCAGGGCGGGGTAGGTTGCAGGTACTTAATCTTCCAAGATTTAATGGGCGGGAGGTGTGAAAATTTAAAATTCGCGAGAGTAGCAAAATTTCAACCGCCGTTGCCGATTTTCCCCCCTCCACGGCGATACACCTTCTCCTAATGGCCCATGCCCTTTAAGACCATTTGGACTGACCCTTGGCCGATCGGGGTAGTTTGCTCTATATGTAAGGCTCCCCCATTCCCTTATTTGCCATTGAGCCTACAGCTACCTTCAGCCTTCCACTCTCCAACCTTTCCCTCCTGCCTCATTGAGCACCCCCCTCATCGAATCCCCCTCACCTCTCTTTCTTTTCTCTCTTCTTTCGCATTACATTCTCTACTTATTTTCTATTTCCTACTTTGATTGGTCAAGCTCATCCTTCTATCTATCCTTTTTATAGATTACCACATATCACTCTTCTATTGTACAATGACGGTTCACTCTGCTATTGTACAAGGTTATCCTTCTATCTAACCTTTCTTATATCTTACAACATGTCACTCTTCTATTGTACAATGACGTGCGACAAGGTTTCTTGCAGATTTAGAGTGATTCATGCAAGGAAGGAGACAAGCGTAGATTTGGAAAAGGGGCCAAAGATGGTAGAAGGGAGAGGCATAGGGAGAGGGAGGAGTTAGACATGTGAGAGAGAGAGAGAGAGAGAGAGAGAGAGAGAGAGAGAGAGAGGGAGAGAGAGAGAGAGGGAGAGAGGGAGAGAGAGAGAGAGAGAGGGCACATAGGATGCAAAAGAAGAGGAAGTAGAGAGTAGTAGGATAATATGTCAAATCATGATAATACAATGGATGGTGGGAGTTTACTTAGATAGTCCTCCACCCCACTAAAGTCCCCCATTTCATCTCCTTCATTACAGCCATCCCTTCCCAAATAAAATTTCCCTCAAAAATACATGGTTTGGTTGCTACACAAGGGTGCTAAGATAGAAAAAATGATTATCAATTAAGCAAAAGATAGAGGCACTTCTGAACAATGCTCTTTGGCTACCATGATTGTCCATCTACAAGAAGTCCATTTCATTTAATGAGGTACTCCATGTATAGCTTGTTGCAGAGTACTCTATCTCTAAAGCCCACAATGCACTCAGGAAAATAGAGGATGTGCCCCTCCTCATCCATGGGTGGCACCGCTAGAAGCACTTCTCACACAGTTCCACATGTGGTTTCAGCAAGGAGACATGAAACACATTGTAGATTGTGGAAGTGCTAGGTAGATCCAATTGATAGGCTACCTCCCCAACCTTGCGAATAATCTTGTAAAACAAAAATAGTAAAAGAGAGACTAACTCACACAATCTCCAATCTAATTGGTGAATGAATGCAACTAATGTAGAAGCAAACGAATACCCATAAACCATTATGAAACTATGAAATGAGTGAGGGAGACTGTTGATGGGAATATAGGGAACCTCTAAGGAGGTAAGAAAATTGACTATATAACTACAAAATGGCATGATTTCCCAACATATAATTGTCCAATAGGGCTGCAAATGCAAGGGTAAAATGACTTGGAAGAAAGCGAAATCCTGACTAAAGCAAGAGAACAAAACTAGGACAATTGAACTACCCTACATGAGATGAACCACCACTAAAGGAGGCATGGACTGAGGCGATGATGCCTAGAACTGGCTGGCTAAATGATGATGAAGCCTGCATCATCTCATGTAAACTAAGGGCTAGTTGCTAATGGACTCCTGGAAATGGGCGCATCTAAGAGGAGGTGAATTGGAATGTCTAGAATTGAAAATAAGGCATGCTTATATAAGCTTTAGTCTGCAGGTAGTCTGTTGTACAACTCTAGGTTGACCTACCTCAAAAATGGCCAACAAGCTCCATAGTCGGCCAGATTCTTGGCTCCCTCAAAATGGTGCGCATCTTGATTGGTAGTTGGCATGGTTGGGCTTAACCCATGACATCCTTTTATGTCAAAGTTTGAACTACGGGATATGAAAACCTCTATATATGTTGAAAAGGGGGATGATGCCTTATGGGAATGGAGACTATTGTTGAGTGCAAAAGATCTGGTACCCTTTTAGGACCTGCAATAGCTTGAGCTATAGACATCACCTAGAGAAATTGATAAATAATTGCCCCACGAATGAACTGAGAAATGCATGGCACTATGGGTTCCTGAAAGAGTGCAAGATCTCATGACTGCAAGTCTATGTATTTGCTACTTGTGTGTCTAATTCAATGATAGCACACATAGAATATGAATATACACCTAAGGAACACCTTTGATGAATGGACAGAACCCCAAAGGAAGTGAGGGTGAAGACATGTGGTCACTACTACTAATGGTGTCTCAGAGTCTACTGATGATGCACTTTCTTGACTGACCATACTACTTGAAACTGTTGAAATTTCATCAAACTGTGACTATTCTTAGTACTAGAACTACTAAACCTAGATGATTCCCATGGGTGGTAGACCTAAGTGTCTCGTCACCTGCAACTGCTAAGAGCTACCCACATATGGAAGATCCCTGAGGACTAAGTAGAGGAACTTCAATAACCTCACAGATGAGAGACTCCAAGTCCAACACTATTGTCTACTCTAAAAGGGTCCCAAGAATGGTAAATCCGTGGAAATAACTATGACGGTCATATCTTCCTGGGTGGACGATCCTAAGAAATTACTAGTGATGACTCCAAAAATTAGTGGTTGCAAAATTGTATCAAAGAGCAAAGCAATGAACTTGGACCCGTAGCCTGGACCCTCAATATCCAGGCCCTTATTCTGGTAATTATGTCAATGAGTTCTTGGCTTTTGATTATAATGCCAGACATTAGAATATTTGAGTTGAATTGCCAATCCCATCGCATGAAGAAAAGTAATCAGTTGTATGGAGAATTTGTTTTTTTATCATTGCATTCAGAGCTGAAGACCTATTGATACTAATTTTTAATGGAATGTGAAGCCTATGTGTTACATCAACTATAATACCATGACCACGGTATAAGGTGAGAAGCTAGAGGGCTTGGTAGCACTTGCATTAGTAGGGCCCAAAGGGCTTGGGTCTAGGGTCATGCCTAGGCCTAGGAATTTATGAGGTGGTGCATATGGATTCCTAGAGATGGCTATAAAGAGAGGAGTCCCTTGTGGGACATGTGGCACCAAAGCTATAAGCCAAGTGGCAAGTGTGAAGCAAGGGGGAGGATTTTGGAAGGAGAGCTCCACATGGAAAGTGGGAGAAGAATGGAACTGAAGGGAGGGCATGGAATCCGTGATTGGGAGGAAAATGCAAAGATAGCCCTCTATGATTGACTAGATGCAACATTGGTATCAGATCAGTGTGACGATCTACAAACATAAAAATTCCTTCTATCTGCACCTTTTTTGAGTGACGAATGAGTTTTCCTGAACCCTTTGAAGCGTAACGTGAATCGGTGGGCTAGAATGAAGTGAAGAGGCTAACGAGGATAGCTATGAAGCACAAGCAAACAAGTAACAAGAAAAGAGGTCTAGGAGATGCATTCTACCTATAGCTTAGAAGAAGCGTAGTGAAAGGGTGATGCACCCGACGTGAAGTTAGAGATCATTATCTCCGTCCCTGATTATAACGGTCAAACATGAAGCCCTTGAAGGAGCTTGCGACACTAATTTTTGAGGTAGCAACTTTGCTAGCATCGTTCCTTGTGGTCTACGATTTGGGCATGCTGAATACTTTGGACTTCCATGAGATCTTGTTAAGGCTCTCTCCCTCCATCTTGATGCCATAGAGATGTCCCTCCATCTTAATGCCATAGTGTTGTCTCTCCATCTTGATGCCATAGTGTTCTCTCTCTCTCATTTGGCACCGTTCTTTTGGGGCTCACTACAGCAACATATGGGTTGATGGATAATTCAAGCTATGCATATGAAAGCTGGACGCTGCAATGCAAAACAAGAAGGAGTCACCCAACTCAAAGGAGTAGATGAATGGGCTGCATCATAGGGCGCTGGTAATCGTGATGTGAAGGAGTAGCCGAGCTCAATGTGAAATGCACAGAATTGCATAGAGGAAGAGAAGCCACATCGTCTAAGGCCTTTAGACCTTTGAAAGTTCCACAGAAGCAAGGCATTTATGCCCCCTTTGAACCGCTCTCTTTTCAAAGACTCACCATAACTAAGCAAAGCATCTGTGCCCCCTTTGAAACCCTCTCCTTCCACCAAAGTCTCGCCATAACTAAGAAAGATAATTAAAAGTGGGACTTTGGAGTTTGACATCGAGGGAACTGCAAAAGCGGAATCAAAAGTGATGATCACTTGCGGAATAAAAGGACGTGTCAACTTCAAAAGCGAATTCAAAGCCTCAAACAAATATCAGGGAAGTGGGCATCATATTTTTCTCTTTGACATAAAGTGCTTTGCTTTATAAATTTTGGAAAAACACATCTTTAAAATGACAATTCTAGAAAGGGATGATATGGTTAGAGAGGCCAAGGAAAGGGCTAGAAAAGGAAAAGCAATAGTTGGATAGGAAACACATGAGGAGGTACAAATTGAAACTCAAGAGGATAATGTGGAGATGGACATAGACTACGGTGATTATGGAATTCCGTATACGAAATTCACTAAACTTGAAACTCATGCAAAATATAGAAACATAGCTAGGAGTTATCAGTGATATATCAAAAACCCTAGCTAAAGCCATAACGAAGTTAGCCGATTCTCAATCGGTAACTATTACAGAAAAATCACCGATTCCTCCTAATCAAGTTGAGAGGTCCACCTCTCAACTTAGAGAAACCTCTAATATCCTTAAGGACTTGAAACTGCCAATTTTCAATGGGGAAAAAAAGGAGCGAAATAAAGATGCGATTAATACGTTCTTGCAAAAGTGGCAAGACTTCGATCGACGACTCAGGAATGCTCCTCCTGAAAATCAAGTCGTGGAAGCAAGTCTTTCCCTTGGAAATAAAGCCTATAAGTCGTGGATGAGCCTCAGGGAAAATGATAGAATTCCTAGGTATTGGACTAAGTTTGAACAAGCCTTCTTAAAGGAGTTTTTACCAAAAAACGAATTAGAAAAAGCATGGGAAGCTTGGGACAATTGCACTATGGGTAAAAACACTCTAGTCCAATACATAGCAAACTAAAGGGAGGCAGTCCTTAAGCTGAAGGGAATTGATTAATTCCAAAAAATCAAGGGTTTCATGAGAGGTCTCAAAGACACTTATAAGGTTGAGGTGAAGAGAAATTCTCCTAAAACCTTTGAGGAATCCATTAAGTATGCCCAAATATACTTTGGGTCTTTGGCAGACTGCTCTTCCCCGCTGCTCCGGTGATTGCTGCTGCTCCGGCTTCCACCTGCTCACAACATAGCACAGAGTCTGCAGCAAGAGGAGGATGTCGTAGAAGGTCTTAACCCCAGATTGTTGCTACCACCACTGTTGACGGAGGGCACTTTTATTGTGTCTGCGATTGAGAAGCTTCATCGGCGAAGAGGAAGAGGGGGAAGAATGAAAGTGGTGAGGAGGTCTCCATAGCTACTAATATCACCTGTCGCTACTATACTGAAGGATAGGATCACGGAGGGAGTCATCGTTTGGGGGGGGGGGGCTGCTATTGCAAGGTGCCTTTGTGTAACTTTCTTTCTATCTTGGGCTACAAGAATAAGACTTGCACTTGAAGGTCTTTGCTTGGCTATTCAAGAGAAGGGCAAATGAGAATAGATTTCATGGCGCCATTGAGAAGGGCAAGTGAGAAGGGCATTTGAACGACTTTGCTTGGCTATTCTAGAGGTAAGTGAATCCAATGAAATGCTTAACGCTTTGGAGGTAAGTGAATCCAATGAAATTTTCGAGGTAAGTGAATCCAACGGAATTCTGGCGAGAAATGAATTTGTTGCCATCTTTGGTAAAAATTATAGAGGCCTCCATGCTTTCTTCCCACCACCCATTGCTTGTGTCAAAGATCACATACTTATGGTTGCTGATTTTCTATTATACACTTTGAAAACGTCTCGCATGCGGACTTTGAGAAAGTAGATGCACTTTTGTGATTAACATCATTTGCTTTTGTGGATGCATTAGGGGAGAATTAGGGTCTCCAAAGGGCCCCCAATTAGTGTTTCCTAATTTCAAGGGATTAGTGAGGTATTTGAGGTGTACCAATGGGAGTGCTCCTTTTTGTAGGGCAATGCCATGTTGAGGTGGAGGGTGGGCAGACCTGCAAACATCCCCTATTGGCTACTCCTCTTACATCGGGGACCACTCAAACCATCCCCTCCCCCCCCCCTCAACCCATGCTTGACCCTTCTCCCATATGCACCTCCCCCAAACAAACCTACAAGTCATTCAAGAGGCAGTGGTCTCTTCTGCTAGGTCTACCTTCCACGATTTCATCTCCCGTACTCCATTAATTGATAGAGAGGAGGAGTTACTTCCAGTCTTTGATAAGAGCATAGATGTCCTAGGCACCTACTTGGGAGCACGAGATGATTTTGAAGACCTCATCAAGTACATGCTGACATCAATCGCTCGCAATGCTGACAAGGTCATTTTGGTGAACCGCATGGCTACCCTCAATGCCTTTGGAACCAATTTTCAAGGTATGGCATTGATGGCAGCAACCATGTCCCTGGCTAGCAACAACAATAGCATTGACTCTCTATCGACTAGGTTTAGAGCTAGGAGTGTATTTTGGAATTCAAAGCCAACGTGCTCAATATTTTAGAGAAGAGAGAAAGGCTCTGAACCCTTATTGTATAGAAATTTTATTTTATATGAATACAGATAAACTTTTTATACAGTGCCCCATTTTGTGTTCTTTTACAAAATTTATTTTATACTGTCATTGTATTTTGTAACTTTAATTATTGTTGGCATTAATATTTTCATTCACTATTCTGTTCAAAAGCATGCTATCAGATAAATATTTGTGCTATAATGGTCATTTCAGAGCAATCCAGTAAGAATCTCACCACGCGGCAGAAGGAAAATGTGCCAAAACCCGCTATGGTGCGTATGGGGCCTGTTTGACTTGGTCAAATAGGCCCCATACATGCCATAGCAGGTTTTGGCATTTCTGGGCTCCTTGCACGATGCCGAACACATTTGCCTTCTGCACCACGGTGAAAAAACGTCATTTGACCACTCAAATTCACACTGAACTTGCATAAACTGATGGAAAGCATCACGTAACATGTATAATAACATGGGAACAGTAATAGAATATAAAAATATTTTTTATTCATTGGCCTCAAAGGGCAGAGATTTACAAAATGATTCAGGTTACACCAAATGAACCTAAACAACATCTAGGGCCTAAGGGAGGGATCGGAGCGGATGCGCTTGGCGAGTGCAAGGTCCTTGTCCATCACTGTTACTCTTTTGGCATGGATAGCACATAAGTGTGTGTCTTCAAAAAGACCTACTGTCATCTGCTCCATTGCCTCCTGAATTGCTCCCATAGCGCCTGAAGTGAAACGCACATCATCCTTATAATGCTGTCCTATTTCACTAAGGGTGCACGGGGAATGAGATTGTCCACAGTAATTTGGAACTTGCGGATCTCCTGAAGTGTGTTCACGCCTGATTTTTTGTGCCTCTTAATCTTTGGGGGACCCTGCACTGGCCTTTGGACATGGCTCCATGGCCGCTTGTCCGCTTTGAACTTCTTTTGCCTCTCCTCCCTTGCAACCACCTCTTCAGACTCCTCTTCGTATGTTTGGTGGGTCCTTCGAGGTGGCTTGTTGCGCCTAGGGGTCTGCTTTGTCCTTGGTCTCTTTTCCTTTTCATGAGGCTGTGAGACAGTAGGCTGAGGCTCTTGCTCAGCTCATACTAGAGGCTCCTCATATGTGATAATATCGAGGCACAAAGGGTTGATGGTGCTCTTCCGTGCGGTCTGCTTGGTTGGAGGATTAGGGCCAAGGTTCATTATATCTGCAAGCCTGCCACATACTTCCTCTTGTTGTGGCCCCTGTAATCTCTCCATCTCCTCTCTTTGCCTTTCTTGCTCCCCTTATTGGTCTAGATGCTCCATGCCAGGACCCCACGGAGGAGGGAGGGACAGTTGATCACGATTGATTGGACTATTTTGCCCCTCTTGGGAGACCTCTCTACTTCCACGGCTAGTTGTGTGGAAGGACTGAGAGGACCCCTGATCATGCTTGGATCCTTCATCGTGCTAGGATTCCTCATGGTGCTGAGATCCCTGGGATCCCCCATGAGAGTTGGATGGTGGGGACTCGCGTTGCTTGGACTCCTGATGATGAGAACCGTCTTCAAATCCCTGCTGATCATTGCCCTCTTGGCCACTGGGGCTTGCAGTGTGTTCGGAGGCCATGGAGTTGTGAGGAGGAGAACGGGTAGCGTCTAAACGGCATCCAGTGGGTCTAGCAGTTTGTTTAACTCGTGCCATAGAAATGAGGGATTTTAGGGTTTTGAAGTGCTTTATATAGTCTTTTTTTAAGCACTTCGGGGTTTTTCTTTTAAATTAGGGTTTTTTGAGTGCACCTCCTCCCCCCTAGTCTTTTGTCGCCAGTTCGGTAATACTTAATCTTCACCACCCTCCCTCCCAACCCACTCACCCCTCTGCCCTGCCATGTTGCGCATGCAATTCTGCAATTTCCAAACAAATTTGTGAATTTTGGAATCTATAATTGACTCAAAATAGTGTTAACTGTATTCATCAAACATTTTACATTTGAGGCTCTCTTAGGATCCAACGCCTCCCCTGTCTGACTCTACGTTGCAACCAAAGTGTAGCCCCTTGGCTCCCTATTGAGTACTTCCCAGCAGCACATCTCCTTGTCTTCTTGACATGTTGAACCGCTTTTGCGAGACTTGAGACCTCTACCTTATCGCGCTTGAGAGTCCTGGCCTCTAGACATTTATAAAACCAATCGAACATTTCGTGTAGTGCATTGCTTCGCGCAATACCACCCCCATGCCTTGTATTCTTGAAGTATGTTGCCTTTGCTCTGTAGTGTGATTTCTCCATTCCTTGAGTATTCCAAATGGACAGAGGGCCCCATTGCTCCACAAACCATGGTGCATGTGTGTAAAGAATATGCTGTAAAGAAAAACATTATATTAGAAACATAAACTGACTCAAGTTTAAAGTACAAAATTTCAACCTAAGGAGGATTACCATGTAATGTGTAATTTGTGACTCCCCCCATGCTTCTACCATCAATGATATGAATTCTCCCAATGCTGTCCTGAATCTCTCATAATAAAGCTCATCTGTTTGAACTTGTCTAAGCAACTTTATAAATGATCAAGCTTTGTCCATAGTTTTGCTCTCAAAGTAGCCATTCACGGATGTGAAGCTTGATTTGTAGTGCACTCACATAAAGCTTTTCAGTACTCCCAACCTAGGGTGCTTTGAGCCAATGTATATTTTTCTTTATCAGCGTTGTGATTGGACAAGAACCTCCTTGCCTTTCCTCTACCCATGGACACTTTAGATGGAAGGTTTTGTGTCTTTCCTGATTGTTTCTTGTCCTACTTATGCTTCACATTGCCTCCGTGAATTCCCATGCCCATCCACTATTAATGTTTGCCCTGCCTCTTGCCTTCGTATAATCGACGGGATGTCGGTTCTGTCCAAAACCCACTTCAATGTCTCGTGGCACTGCTTTGGGGTCTCAAAGGCTGCAAGCCACCATATGTCCTTCTCAAATTGGACTGAGAAACCCTGCTCACTTCCTCATCCCCTTGAGCAAAACGCAAGGCGTCATTCATAATACAAATGCTCACCCTCTCTAGCTTGCGCTCTTTTACCAACTGAGCTTCATCCATTTTTATAACAAATACAAGCTTGCCATGTGTACAATGAAAGAGAAATACAGTAAGGATATAGAAATGAGAAGATATAAAGTTGAATGCGAAGAGGGAATTTCTCTTACCTTCTTCTCTCATCCCATAGAATTTGACCATGGCTCTCTGCAAATTCTTTACATCCACGTAAACATTATTGAAAGCATTCATCTCAAACGTTTGGATGCTAGATTTCTTTTTACTCTTCCAAGTCATTGTGCCACTTACACAATGGTATCGTCCAAGCTTTTCTCTAGCACATTGGTTTGTTTCTTGACGTGCAAGCCTTACAGACCACGGTGTTGGCAATGGCATTGTAGATATCTTATACTTTTCCTCCATAGCAGACTTGAAAATTTTAAAAATAGAGTTGTAAACTTCACGACTTACACCAGCAGCATCACAAGCTCCAAGCGCCTCCTTTGCTTGCACGAGGCCCTTGAAATCCTTCATTACCTCTCTAGCAACTTGTTTACATAGCCCTTTTTGTCTAGGGTCCTTCAACACTTCCATGACATCACTTGGCTTTATTAAACTTCTTAGAACATATGAAGAATCACTATCATCCATTTCCATTGTTCCCATCACATCCTCCATGAATTCCTAAAGTAGACTACAAATGAGTCTTAGTGGAAACAATGCAACACCACAAATATTTTGGAGTAAAAATTTTCATTTAAAATTTGGGGAACTAACCTTACAGCCCATATTCTCTTCGTTCGAGCACCACTATTGGTTGACAATGCATCCATAGATTGCAATTGTCTTTTCCTCTCCTTCAGTCCCAAAGGTGTTCCCTTCAACTTTTGTACTCGTTCTATCGACTTCTCTCGTTCCTTCTCCACAGCACATTGAACTTGGCCATAGATAGACCTTTTCAAATCTTGTTTGCTTTCAGCGAGCTTCTAGATTGATTCTTTCAATTCATGTCACTCCAAGTCCAGTGCATGTGCTTTGTCTCATAGAGTTCTTTGTTTTGCAATTGGAGATCCTGCATACTATTATGCATTGCCACAATAGTAATATTTCCCAAATGTGCAAGTTCTTTTGCTTGGGCTCTCTGCACCTCGCTTGCTTGCATAGCCAATTTTCAATCGATTGCAATAACCGAACAATCCAGCATGTCCCTTGCCAACAAACCGAACAACATCATGCACTATATGAAAAGGAGGACTCTTTTGGGTGACAGGGTCTAAAGGATACAAGTTTCCATCCACCCAAAGGTCAAGATGCTTCTTCCCTTGCAATTGAAGACTGTGGAGCATACTTTGAGGAGTTCCACTGTATCCCAAAAAGCGTGTGCTTGCATATTCTACCTCCAATTGTAGGTTCACATGGTACTTGTTGGATATGTCCTCGAATGGTGCCATGAGTACTCAAAGAGAGGTATCAGTGATGCTGGTTAAAATGTAGGGGAGAGCTGGCAAAGATGGAGCAGTGAGAGGGAGAGAGTAGCAAGGAAGAGGGAGGAGGAGAAGCAGATGACGGCAAGAGGGAGGAGGAGGAGAGAGATTGCAGGAGGAAGGACTAAGCATTCCCTAATCCATTCCTTATGAGGCCCTTTTGAGACCCCAATTCTCCCCTAATGCTTGGATTGCCCGCATTGTATTTGACCATTTTAAAAGTACATTTTTTACCCCTAAGGGTGGGGACTTTCCTGAAATTCACTCTTTTTAGTGTTTAGCCTTTTGGAGTAAACAATTGCTGTGAGGTGTAGAGGAACTTATGATTATGAGCCTCTAGGTACTACTACCAACTGAATAATTGTCTACTGTGTGCTTCCTCTTATTTAAATAGGACGATCTTGAGAATTTCGATGGAGCCGCAAAGGGAAGCACGCTATTGGGTGTTGGGGCAAGATTGAATGGCCTTCTTGATTTCAATGAGGTAAGAGATGCATCAATTTCAGGCGTTTGTCAGTTTCTGCATCAACTGCAGCAGCTGCTGACATTTCTATGCCAAGAAAAATCTTGGTAATTGCATTTTTGGACTCATAAAGGGGTTTATGAAGTGTGGATCTTACCTTTGTAGATTAGCTTTACTGGGTGTGTGAATTGGCTAATTGAAAACAAGCAAACACCACCCAGTTATTTGCCCTGGTGGTCTCAGGGATATGCAAATATTTGTATGTATGGAGACAAGAAGTATGAGAAAGTGCTTTGAATAAGCCTTCTGAAGACTTCGATTTGTCAACGGTGTATCTGTATGGGATAATGTAAGTTACACAGGGCACAGCAGCAGCTGCCCTGTGGTTTTCATTATACACTAGACTCTGTATTGTTCAGAAATCATGAGGGAAAATTTTATTAGATCCCTGACTTCCACAGATACTTGAGCTTATGTATGTCTATTCTGCTCGAGATCTAATTGAAGTGAGTCCAACATCATCAAATATATCCAGTGTTATGCATTTGTCCTTGCCAATCACTTGTCAAGTCTTTCTTATTTAAGCATCCAAACCTTGGGAGATATGAGTGGATCAATGAATATGCAATTGGAAAGTTTTAGTAACCAATGGCTGCATATAAATTTGTAAATTTCTATAAGCACAGATTTGGCAGCCATGACTGTTTTACGCCATCACGCTTACTTCTTATGTAGTCAATAGGCCCAAAAGTAGTACCAAGACGTGTTCTAATCTGTCATATTGCTAGCACTGATTTTGTCTTTGCTTCTTCCTTAACCCACCCTTGCATATTCTAAAGTTATGGTAGTAATATGTGGATAGTATGTGACTCTGATAAGACTAGCCTATGCAAAACAGTAACCTGTGCGAAATCCAACAATTTGTCTCAAAAATTTTTAATTGTGCTTTGTATGTGGAAGAGAGGTTGATAGAAACTAATGCTGTGTTATTTCTCCACTTTAATATTTTGGACAAGTTTTCTGTGTGCTTTAGCTTGATTTGGAGCACTAGAATGTGATTCTAAATGTGAGCACTTTTCCCTCCAAAAAATGTGTCATATTTTCCTCGTCTAGTTGTAGCATGCTTATCCCAATCATTAGAGCTGAGTCTCCAACTGAGCATGTAGCTGTTGATATGCCTTTATGATCCTCTATTTTGACTTTTGGGTGATGTCACGTTCATCATAACTGTAGAAATTTTTCTCCTGGTGACAGGTATTGGATTGCAAGGGAAGCAGCCCTTGTTGAAGAAAATTTTAAAGAGGGTTCTACAAACTTGACAGGTTGGTACCATTTGATGTTGTAAACTTGGATGAGTGTCTGAATTCTGCACAGTATGTTGCAGCCTAGTCACAATCACGAACATATTTCTTTTTTACAGCAAGTTATCAGATCTTGCAGCTATTTTTTGGAATGAAAAAAAAGAGAGTTCTCATATCCCGGTTACTTTAATAGGATGAACAATGCCTATCTTGAAAGATTTGGTAACCCACCATATGAGCCTCCACCTTTATCCTTGCATGTGCCTCCATCCCTATCCTCAAGTGAGCCACGTGAAGTAGATCTGGGTCATGCAGAGGTACCTCCTATAGAGTCATCAGCACATCCTAAAGAGCCATCGGTACATATGGAGCAGGCCTCAAAGAAAAGAAAGAGAACAAACAAGAAAAAGATACCCAAGGAAGCACGCGAGCTCCCCATTGAGGCTTCCATGGGTGAGGATGTGGAGGGTGTGAAAGGTAAGAGGTATACATATGATGAACTTGAAGATTTTATCACACTCCGGTGTCAAATGCAGCCTAAGTTTGAGCAGATGAGCACTCATGAGAACTTGTGTCTTCAAATTGCAATTAAGTTGGCAGCCAAGGGTCACCCAAAAAGAGAGAGAAACAGCTACAAAGACAAGTGGATCCTGGAGCACACGAGGTATAACAATGAGGCAAAGAAAAAGCTGCACCAAAGTGGATATGGAGACAAGAATGAGGTAGAGGAATCACATGCCATTGGGTTCGAGGATGATGAGATCCATGAGTACATGCATCATTGCCCAAAGGTTGTGTCACAGGCTAGGTTCCAGAGTGGTGCTGAGGGAGTGCTGAGGGAGCTAAAGGCTTGACTTGTTCTGAGGAGCGGGTTGGTGAGGTATTAGGCCTCGGTGGGAAGAGAGCAAAGAGAATTTCATATGGTTTAACAGACTCGGTGGACTCTATGGGTGAGGCCCTTACACATAATGCTTTCTCAAGAACAAAAGTGATGGAGCAAGTCTCCAACCTGCTGTTGCAAATCCAGCCTCCAAAAGTAAAGCGGATGTGGGAAGAGAAATAGACAATAAGGTTTATGACTGGCTGGTATCCCTTGGCAAAGAACGCCTTACCAATTACTTTGCTAAGGCAATGGTGGACTGGGACTACTTAACTTTACTGGAATTTGAAGACTTGGAGAAGATGGGTTTGCCAATCGGGCCACAGAGATTCATATGGAATGAGTTGAAGAAAATGAAGAACCAACTTGGCTCTACCGGTTGATAGTAGGACATAGAAATAGCCAGTAAACCCAGCACAGTAGCATCTATGAGATGTCAAAGATGGAGCTCTATAATGTAGCTGCATGCATACATGAGGGCGCATTTTTCATACGCAGTTTGAACTATTTTGATGTAATATGCTTCATGGCATTTTGTTTCTCCCATCAATGGATCTATTGTATAGATCACATGGTATTTTGGACTTGCAAAATATGACATGGAATTTATGTATGTCATTTTTGGACCTGCAACAGACATGAAATATGTTACATGGCATTTTGATGTCTCTTTATCATATCTATTGAACATATCACATCGTATTTTGGACCTGCAATATATGACATGAATTTTGATTGCAATATGTTATCATATTTTCTGTGTAGTCTCTTATTTCTACCCACATAATTGTTCTTCCATTTGGGAGCTTCCATTTGAGTAGTAGTGTGTAGTGCTCATAATGTGACCAAGTCCCTTCTATAATGTGTAGTGCTCATAACGCTTCGATGCTATCAACTGTGTTCACACACACACAGGTTATAACACATGAAATTATGAAGGATCAGGGCCAATATAGCTGAAATAATAACATAACTAAAATTATAAAAAAGAGAACGTGGTAAGAGCTCCACCTATCGCATTATAGGGGATGTTATCTTGATCAAAGTGTTATGGGCTCTGTTTGTTGCACTTACTACTGAGAGACTTTTTTCCTATCTGCAGTGTGCCTCTTGGTAGGTCTCAGTAGCTTCTCAAGCAGAGCTCTCCGACAGGGCTGTTGGTCTCCACACTGGGGACTGCCACATGCCTCCTAATGTGGTGCTTTTATAGTGTTGAAGCCCTCCCCAAATGGGCCGACTGTCAGTGTTATGCCAATCTTGACTAGGTCAACTGGCCCCCTATAGGGTCTCCTGCAGACCAGCCCAGGCTGACCCTACATGTGGGCCTGATCCTGCTGCCCACTTGCTAGGGCCTCAGCCAGCCCTATGTGCTGGCTTGTGCAGCCCATGTAACTGCCCTAGGGTCAGTTTCAACCTGTTCGACCTCAAGCTACCTATAACCGCAATAATGAAATCAGTGAGATCCTCTTGGCTGCTCCATGCAGATCCTCACAAACGGGCTTTCTCTAAGAAGCTGTGGAACTGCTGCCAATTGCCTGTGGAACCAAGCTATCACTGAGTTCAACAGGTCTGGACTTTTGTTCCTTGTTCAGCATCATGCCCTTCATCCACCTTGGAAAACCGCCCCTGTCACTTGCTATAGTTAGCATCGCCACCTCCATAGTGTCCATGACACTGGCATCTTCAGATTGAGTCTCGGGATCCTCATATCCATTGGTGTATCCAACTATCTCCAATTTTTTCACACTCGTCTGAAGTTGTAGTGCCTTCTTCATCCTCTTCCCTCTCGGTGACAACGGCCTCAATCTTAGCATAATTTGAGCAACATGTGATGTCTTTACCTTCGCAAAAGGATCTGGATCCTTGGACCATTGTATGTTGGACATGTTCACAGTCATACTTTGATCAATGAATCTTGTCTTGGAGGTACTGGTGGTAACCAACAAGAACTACTTGTCGATTGTTGTACTTGTGTTCTTTCATCCCAACTCATTTGCAGTCTCGCACAAGACGTCCAAGCTAATCATATAAATAGTAGTTTCCCTTTTTCTTGCTCTCACTGTAAGAAGAGTTTCCATCTATTGAAGAAATTTTTGGCTTACCTTGACCGAGCCTTGTCCTTCTCATTACCTTTCCCTTTGCTAGAAGGAGTGAAATATGGGTGTAATATGGGTTTCACTATTCTTTGGTGTAATATGGATGAAATATGGGTGTGCTAGAAGGAGTGAAATATGGGTGTAATATGGGTTTCACTATTCTTCGGCGTAATATGGGTGTAATATGGGTTATATTCCCTTTGCTAGAAGAAATGAAACCAATTAGGGGGAGAATCAGGTTGGATCAAAGAGAAATAGAGGGGAGACGACATTCCTTACTTGCAACTTGCACAATTGTGATCCTAGTGCTCGAAGACAACAGTTCAGAATGGCACGGTGAGCAGAGACGTTGGACCTTTTGAAGGAAGACAACATTAGTAGGAAAACCATAAGCTTGATGAAAGACACACTGTAGCACACCCCAATTTCATGGGCTTATTAATACTTAATGTCAGCGGAGTGTAGCATATGTAGTTATTGTGTGGATCTTGTACGGTGGAGAGGTGGACACAGAGAAAGGAAATGGATCCCATATGTTGTGCATAGTGCTGGTAGTTATTATGAATGATTTTATGTAAGAATGAATGTAAATGTAACACTTTCAACTAATGAGAAGATCCCTATCATCTTGGAGATAAATTTGTATAGGGCAGCACTTATGCTTTAGCGCAGTACACGGGGATTGAGAAAAAGAGTTGCAGCAAATGGATTGCTGTGGATAGGGCCTTGCACCAAGCTTGCTCCCATTGATGTGTAAGGCCTCGCACACTCTATGGCTCTCTTTTAATCATCCTAACTCTCTCTCTCTCCCTCAGCATTTAATCAGCTCAAAGTTAGAGCTGACATCCCATGTGTTGAAAAGCATTTAAGGTGGACATTTGTTTGAATTATAGGCGCTTGGTCATTCATTTAAAGCTTTTCATTAACTGCTATGATCAAAATTTTACATTTACCACATTAATATCTACTAATGATATTAGCTGCCCTCTGCATATCATAAACCAATTGGAAGTTAAACCAGAATAAGGAAATTAAACTAGTTGAAAGTCATATAATATACTAGAATTCCAGTATGGTATTCTCAATCTGCAACTAATAAGCTATTTGCAATGGCCACAACCCTGCAAACTAAATTTCATCTTTCAATACACTCCAATATGGAACTCATGGAAAATTATCACTTCAAATCAATTCCATTACAGCCAAAGATATAGCCCACCTACATTGTAAGTAGTAAGCTGGGCATATCCTACCATTATTGCACCCCATGAAACAACATCATGAAGTGAGAGCTTGTCAAATGTGTCTTGCTTCTGCAGGTGTGCAAATTTGGGCAACAGAAATATATTTTTTCCAACCCCTTTCTAGCAATCATTTAGTGCCTTTCTCTGCCCTTGTCTATGGATTCTTTGCTGCCACAAGCTTTCAAGCTGCAAATAAATGTGACAGCATAGGGTTGCATCTGTTCAAGGCAACCAATGCTTCACAAGCCCCAGCTTGGCACATCCTGCCATTAGTGCAGTCCATGAGACCTCATCTCGAACTAGTAGCTATGCTTCCTATGCTTCTCCAAGTGAGCTCGATTTGGCAACCCAATGCTTCCATGCATTTGTGTCCCCCTTTAACTATTCAATTATGTTTGAAGCTTCCTTCAGCCTTTTCTTTTGCAAGAAAATATCAGCCCATGTTGTCTCAAATTTTTTCTGCATCCACATTAGTGTGACGTTGAGATTCTTGTAGCGGTGTGGAACCCATAGCCCTAGCAAGAAAGGATGCTTCTGTACTGAGAGTTTCAGCTCGCAAGTCATCAATTCCAGCCTCCGTAATAGCTAACTCAATTGCAATTGACTGCTCTAAATGAGACCTCCCTTGGTGTCTTTGCAAGCAAGCAGCCTTAACAGCATTCATAGTGATTCTAGCTTCTTCAAGCCATGCCGGATCTCCTGGCTCATTCCTAGATAAGAACATGTGAAGAAGTGTGCAACATGTGGCCACCATCATGACACTAGTGTGAAGAGCAACCTCCATTCTTTTAAGCAATATCCTGAATCTTGATTTTAGCCTCCCAAAAGCTACCTCAATGCAAATGTGTGTGGAGCTTAATGCATAATTGAAGGCTCTTTGAGCAGGCTCAAGGTTTCCCTTATTTTGTTTATATGGGCACATCAACCAAGCCTTTGGAGGTGCAAAGGCCGTATTTGCAATGATCCAATACCCATTTCCATCAATGAGGCCATCTTCAGCTCACCTATGTATCCGTGACAAGGCCAATGCCCTAGAGTCATGAAGGCTCCCACATAGTCCTGCATCTATATCCAAGAAGTATACGTCCACGTCTACTGCTACCATAAGAATTATTGAATGGAACTGCTTGTAATTGTAATTGTAATAGTCCGCACCATGTAGACTAGGTTTTTGTATGGAAATGTGGCATCCACATCCCTCTAAAGGCCTCAAATTCCCGCTCACCTATTGGTCATGAGATGTAGATATTTGCCCAATGCTTGGCAATTATTTTGATTCCTAGGTGCACAATCTTGTGGACAGTTGTTTGACCACATAGAAATGTTTGACCAATGGAGCTTTTAGAGTCACCATGTGCCGACCTCCCATAGAAATATGGCTACCCTTCGATGCAGAGAGAGAATTCTCCAATTAGGTGCTACTTCATCACCCTCTATCCCATAGGGTTGAAAAATTGTAAAGCATAACCACTCAAATGTATCTCTAGTGCATCTGAAATCTCTCCAAATTTGTTCTGGACCGAACCACCACCATCAATTTCTATGTAGTGGACATCGAAGATACAGGCAAGAGTTACCCAGCCATACTCGGGAGACCATGGTTGAGAAAGAGTGATGCAGTCAGCTATTGGAAGACAGGACACATGTCTTTTAGTGCTTCTAAGGAGAAGATCCTAGTGCAACCAGGTGCCACTGAACCAGAAGAAGAAGAGGAGCAAGACAGTGATACTCTCTCATCCTCGGTGTCTGAATCAATAGAAGAATCTGACGGGGGGGAGGAGTTCTCAGAGGAGGAAGTTTACATGATGGGGGTGTCTCCGACCCCGCCACCTGCAAAAAAGGTAGCAGCTAGTCCTCTAGTCCTCAATAGCTTGAATCTATGCTTTCCCCAGACCTCACTCCAAGTGAGAAAGACGAGTTCCTAGAAATGTTCAAAGATTTCCCTGACCTCTTCACAACTAGCTACCAGCATCTTCGCCATGTGACTGCCATAGAGCACAAGATAGAGCTGAAGCCTGATGCGAAGCTTGTGGCTCAAAAGTATCAGAGATTAGGGCCCCTACAGACTGATGCTTTGCGCTTAGAGTTGTAGAAACTTGTAGAAGCTGGGTTTATTGTTCCGATTCACGATACTGAATGGGTTTGACCAGTGGTAGTCACCCCAAAGAAAAACAACAAGTGGCGGGTCTACATCGACTATAAGAAACTCAATGCGGCCACCAAGAGGGACCATCATCCTCTTCCCTTTCAAGACCTCATTCTTGGGAAGGTAACTGGTCATGAGATGTATGCTTTCTATGATGGTTACTCTGGGTGTTATCAAATCAGAATTGCTGAGGAGGATGTGCTTAAAACCACATTTGCCACACCCTAGGTGACGTTTGCATTCAAAGTAATGCCATTTGGCCTCTCTAATGCTCTTGCTACCTTTCAAAGATTTATGCAGATGATGTTTGCTCCATATTTGCTATTAAAAGATGGAGTTGATTTCTCTTGGGATGAGGATTGTGATCATGGGTTTGTACAAATCAAGAGTGCTCTGGCTTCAGAACCCATTCTACGCAATTCTGATTGGTCAAAGACTTTCTATATCAGTCTTGCGTTTGGTGAGCACACCCTAGCACGGTATTCTTCTCTAGCAAGGGGAGGATCGGTTCATGTATCCCGTTCGATTTGCTTCTCGACAATTGCTCGAAACTGAATGATGCTACTCTGAGGCTGACAAGCATTCTTTGTCTTTGGTGTTCTGCATTGAGAAATTTAAGCATTATGTTGCTGGAAAGTCCTTCATTATAATCTATAGCAATGGTCTTGTAAAGCAGGTTCTTCAATCACCAAATCCCATGGGCCGGTTGGCCAAATGGTTGGCAGTTTTACAAGAATATGATTTTTCTTTCAAAATTGTAAAAGGGGGTTATTCCAACTTGAAGAATGCTTTAGAGGAGTGCCTCGATGTAACCCTTGTAGCGGCCATAGAAGTTGGGGATCCATGGTATGGTGGTATCTATAGGTTTCTGACTGCTTTCTCCTTTCCTCCAGAAAGGACTAGCTATGAGAGAAAGAAAATCCGTAGAGATAGTAGGCGCTACACTCTCTTTGATGGGGTGTTATACCAGTAAGGCCTGGATGGGGTACTAAAATGGGCCATTGATGCAAATGACGTACCTAAGATACTGAAGCATTATCATGATGGATTTTGTAGAGGCCAATATCCTGGTGACTATACAGCTAAGAAGATTTTACATGCTGGGTACTATTGGCCGACCTTGTTCAAGGATGTCACTATGTATTGTAAAACTTGTGGACCATGCTAATTCTTTGGTAGGAAGGATTTGCGTCCTGGGCAACATCACCCAGTGATGTCCATCCATCCATTTCAAAAGTGGGGAATAGATTTTGTTGGGCCCCTACCCATGATTGCCCGCAAAAAGAAGTATCTTTTGGTAGCCACTCAATATGTCACTAAGTGGGCTGAAGCTAGCACCCTCCCCACTGCAAATGGTAAGGCAGTTTCAAATTTCATATTTGAACATATCTGCACAAGGTTTGGGACACCCATGGAAATAGTATCTGACCATGGGAGTCCATTCTTAAATGAAGTAGTGGAGTTGCTCATGGATCACATGGGTATTGATCATCACACTTCTAGCATCTATTATCCAGCATCCATGGGACAAATGGAGCGGACCAATGACCTCCTTTGTATATCGATGGGAAAAATGGCCACAGGGAACAGAAGCTAGTGGGATCAGAAGGTAACTGAAGCTGTGTGGGCTTACAACATCACTCATAAAACGTCTATAGGTCACACTCCTTTTGAGTTGGTGTACGGTACTGAGACAGTTTTACCCCTAGAGATAGAGATTCCGGCCTTGAGATTGGGACAAGAACAGAGGATGACAGAAGATGAACATGTAGAGGCCAGGTTGGTACAACTTGAGAAGTTAGATGAAACCCGGTGCCTTACACTACATCAAATAGAGATCCAAAAGACTCGACAAAAAACGCTTGGATGCTAAAATTCGCAAGGGATGGGAAAACACTTTGCTGAGGGGGATGTTGTGCTATGCTTTGATAGCAGATTGGACCACCAAATAGATAAGAAGTTCCTGCCACTATGGACTGGTCCATACAAAGTCATCAAGAAACGTAGCAATGGGTCTATACAAGTTCAGGAGCTGCATGAGCCATATGGCAAGAAGGTGATCAACAAGCGTTATCTCAAGCCCTTCTTTGTGTGATGGTCCCAGGCATGGAAATGCTGTGCATTCCCTGCCTGGGGGGGGAACTGTTATGGATAAATTTGACCAAAGTAAAAGGCATAAATATGTGTGTGTGCTTGTATGTGTGGCAATAGTATAATAAAATATGGTGTGCATAAGGCCCAGGGTTGAGGTGGCAGGGCATGACCATGTGCCACCCTTCCACGTAAGAGGACCCATAAGGTGTGTTATACATAATCCATGGTAGTAATAATATAAAATGATAAGGTGGCATGGGTCCTCCATGTACCACCCCTCCACCTAGGTGGTCCCACGCCTGCATTTAGTGAGATATGGCCCAAGGACCATGGGAGAAGTAATATAAAATGGGTGGAGATGGATATTATATTGGATTATTCCCTCCATGTAGGATAGGCCCATGTGGGGGGGGGTGTAGAAAGTCCAAGAATGCAAGCTAAACAATGGGAAAGTAGGATGAGGTAGCAAGATTCCTTATGCCAACCCTCCACTTGTCTTCCTAGATGTTTGAACGTATTATAAAATTGGGAAGAGACCCAGGGAGTATATTAGACTTGGGATATGGGGGTTGATTTATGTGGAAAAATGAGGCAAAGGGTTGTTGTACACAATTGAGAGTGCGTAACCGCCTAGCCCACATGGAAGACTCTTCCACACACACCATTGATGTGGGAGGATACATTTATTGAGAGAGACCCCCTCTCTTGGCTATAAAAGGAGGGGGCTATTCCTTGATGGAACATGCTCATTCTTGTAAAGCCACCTAGCTAGTACTTTGATTTCCCCCCCCATCTTTCCAATAAAGCATGACTCTCTTCCCTTGATGTCTCCATCTCTACATTCCACCTCCCATCATGTACATGCTCCTCTTCCCCCTCTTCCTTCCCCCTTGTGCCATAGTCTCTCTCTTCATTCCCACTACTCTTAATCTTTTTTCCCCACCTATGTTAATGCTTCTTCCGTCACGTTCCCTTTTCCTCCATGGCCCTCGAGCGTCGCCATGCCTAGTGTCTAGCCTCTTGTCTCAAATTCTTTTCTAGTTAATAGTAGCACAGCTGGAAAGTTCATGAGTGCACCATCTCAGATTGGGACACCCTTCGCGGTGTGGCGAGAGGGCAGTATATGCTGCGGAGGCCATTTCGAGGCCCTTTTTTTTAATGCGAGGCCATTTCGAGGCTTGTTTTGGTGGCGGAATTTTTCCCTAGGCACTCAGGAAAGTGCCTTATTTTTGCTGTGGGACCACTGTTCTGCAGGTCATTGAAATATATTGCAGAAATTACATCGTATGCCTATGCACAGAGATATTGGGAGTGACAGAATCATTCTGATTGCCTGTTGATGCATAATCGTCACTAGGAAATGATTGTGTGGTCAAATGCCACTCTCGTCAGTTTTGCAGATTTGCCCTTGTGAGGCAGAAGTTGTGTTTTTTTGCAGTGATAGAATATTTTGCAGAGTTCTGTAATGGCATCTGATGCTCTTTCACAGATTGTCACTGAAAAGCTTAACAAGAACAACTTCCAAGCATGGAAGTTTAGAATGACGAATTTCCTTAAAGGAAAAGGCTATTGGGAGTTCATTAATGGAGCTGAACAAGAACAAGTTATTCCTAATGTTCCCAATCAACAGGAGTTGCAGGCATTTAAAGGCTGGCATGAGAGAGCCAGAAAAGTTATGTACTGGCTGTCTATCAGTATTTCAGATTCTATGATTGTGCATATTCAGAATGCAAGCAAGCCGAAGGAGGCGTGGGATACTTTGACAAAAATGTATAGCACAAATACGCAAGCCAGGAAGATGCAGCTTAAGTAGGAGTTGCATAATGTGCAGAGAGAAAATATGAGCATCAATGACTACCACATGAAGGTGAAGAAGATTGCAGATGCACTTGCTTCTATTGGGTTGCCAGTGGAAGATGATGATTTAGTTTCTGCGACCTTGAATGGTCTAGGAAAGGATTATGCACAATTTCGGACATCCATTGTCGTCCGTGAGAATTTTCGTGATTTTGAGGAGTTGATTGCTCTTCTAATTTCTGAAGAGCATAGAAATGGTGGTGCATCTTCTTTAGGAGGAACTTCAAAAGAATCTGTCTTCTACTTAAATGCTGGAAGAGGTAGAGGTAGAGGTAGAGGAGGTTGATCTGGAGGCCGTGGCAAAAATTAGAATATGCAGCAAATTCATGAAAACCAGTCCTATGGAGGAGGACGTGGTAACCTTAGAGGCAGGGGGAGCCAAAGAGGTCGTGGTGGATGGCAAACAGGCCAAAATGCAAACAACAATGTTGAATGCTACTACTATGGTAAAATGGGTCATATGGTTAAAGACTGCGATAAAAAGCAGAATGACATCATGACTGAAAAATTGCAGCAAGGCAATTATGCATCCTCTAGTAGACAAGGTGATGACAAAAATGAGCATCTGTTTATGATGCAGCACATGACCAATTCTGTGACAAGTGTAGAAGAAAGCAATGATGTGTGGTATGTTGACTCAAGTGCGTCAAACCACATGACAGGTCATGCAGAATGGATGCAGGATATGCAGGATGCAAGGAAAATGGAAAGACTAGGATTTGTGGAGACTGGTGATGATACTGCACATCCTATTGTGCAGATTGGTAAAATTCCTTTGTCTATGCAAGATGGAAGAAAGAAATACCTGTCTGATGTATTTCATGTCCCGAATATCACCAAGAACCTGGTTTCTGTTGGTCAAATGGTTGAGCAGGGCTTGTAGGTCAGATGTAATCCTCATGGATGCTTTATTGAGGATATGAAAAATAAAGGTCGCTTGATAGCAAAAGGGAAGAAGAAGGGCAGGATGTTTACGTTGGATGCGGACATGCCTCTATTAAGGGCAGCAATGTTTGCACATGGGACTGGTGTAGTTGCAGATATTGATATCTGGCATAAACGCATGGTTGATGTGAATGCAGGTCACTTTTATGTGGATGGTGAATCCAGTGGCTTAGAAGAGAGCCTTGATGACGAGTTCGGTATTCCTTCTATTGTTACACCTGGAGTAAGGAAGACAAGGGATGTTTAGAGAGCACCTGGTAGTGAGCCTATTTTCCGTAGGTCTACTAAAGCTAGGTATCCTATGGATAGGCTAAAATATGATGGATTTATAGCCATTCACTATGCCTATATGGTCAAAGTGATACATGAACCAGAATCCACTTCTTTTAAGCAAGCCATGGGAAAAGAAAAATGGGAGAAAGCCATGGATGAAGAAATGGATGCCTTGGAAGCAAATGGTACATAGGAATTAGTGCCTTTGCCTAAAGACAGGAATGGAATTGGGTTTATAAGATGAAGCACAATGCAGATGGTTATGTGAACAGATACAAGGCAAGATTAGTTGTCAAGGGGTATGCACAGACATATGGCATTGATTATGAAGGAACATTCAGTCTGGTTGCAAGGATGGCAATCGTAAGAGCAGTCATTGCTATGGCTGCATCAAAGGGATGGTCTTTACATCAGATGGATGTAAAGAATGCTTTCTTGCATGGTAATTTGCGAGAAGAGGTCTATATGGAGCAGCCACCAGGTTATGTTCATGCTGTTATTGTTTGCAGGTTGAAGAAAGCCTTATATGGCTTGAAGCAAGAACCCACAGCATGGTCTGACAAGATAGGACAATATCTTGTCACTATTGGCTTTCAGATTTCCAAGGCAGATTTCTTACTTTATGTGAGAAAAATAGAGAAACGTATTATGCTGCTTGTCATTTATGTTGATGATTTGATCATCACAGGTGATAGTGATGAAGATATCCTTCATGTAAAAATGCTTTTGAAGTAGAAGTTTGAGATGAAGGATTTGGGAGAGCTACGTTACTTCTTGGGCATTGAGGTGATTAGATCCACAAGTGGGATATGACTCTTGCAGAGGCAGTATGGATTGGACATGCTGTCCAAATATGGGATGACACGCTGTAGGCCTATTTCAGTTCCTTTGGTGCAAAATGTGAAATTGACCGCAGATCAAGGTGAGCTTCTGGAAGACCCTACTATGTACAGATGCATAGTAGTAAGTTTGATTTATATGACTATTACCAGGCCAGATTTGAGCTATGTTGTTGGGTTGGTAAGTCAGTTTATGCAGGCTCCAAGGAAACCGCATTTGGATGTGGCTAGACACATACTGAGGTATGTAAAGTCCACATTGCAGTATGGACTATCTTATGAGACTGGGGTTCAGATACAGTTGCATGGATACACTGATGCTGATTGGTGGGTTGGTAGTATTTCAGATAGACGATCTACCAGTGGATATGTGTTCTCTTTTGGGAGTGCTGCAGTCACTTGGATCAGTAAGAAACAGCCTACAGTTGCCTTGTCGAGCATAGAGGCTAAGTACAGGGGTGCAACAATGGTTGCATGTGAGGTAGCTTGGTTGCATAAGCTACTTTATGATATGCATCAGTCTACAAATGGGCCAGTTGTCATTTATTGTGACAACATGAGCAATATACACTTGGCAAATAACCCACTCTATCATGCTAGAACAAAGCACATTGAGGTGCATTATCACTATGTGCGGGAGAAGGTTCTAGTAGGTTTTATTGATCTAGTTAATGTCAGCACAGAGGATGAGGTAGCTGACATATTCACGAAGGCATTGGGTGCAGAGAAGCTATGCAAGTTCAGAGACCTGCTTGGTGTGCAGGAATTGGGATTGAGCTCGAGGGGGGGTGTTGAGATATCGAGCTCCACTCGTGATATGCCAGGGTGACCGTTGTGCATTTATGTCACCGACTTGTTAACTGCAGATGCGGTTGGTGCACCGCCCATGAATAATGGCTGGATGACAGCTATCTTTATGTACTCTAGTTAGTGACTCAATCAGTATGCCACCTTAGTTAGCTGAGTTTGGTTTGAGACCCACATATAGGGTTCACCTATTCTTTTGTACTTAGAGTTCTTTTGGCTTTCACAACTAAGAAGAGGAAAATTGTTTTCAGCCTCCACCTTTGTTATATTCCCCCATTGTGTATGTGAGAAAGCTGCAAGTGAGACTCCTTCCTTCTCTCCCACTCTCTTCACATGTTGCAACTTCTACTTTGAACCTGCGATCCTGTCCTCTCCCATGTCATTCCTTGTCAGCAGCTCCTCGAACAATGAACAAATCAGACAAGGCCAAAAAAGTGCATAGGAAAGTGACACTAAATTTTGACCATAAAAGTTTCTCGCTAGAAAGAAAATCATGTGATGTGAGTCCTTAGAAGCAAGCTAATACGATGCTTATACTGAGTACACAAATAGAGATTTTTGGAAAATAAAAAAGGCAATTTTCACTTCTTGTTGAATAGGCTTCACTTAGGGGCTTAGCACATGGACTGGTTTAGGATCCCCATCCTATTTCTGCTGACGTGTCAAACAAACAAGGCATTCCCTTTCTAAACCCTGTGAATACATTCCCTTAAACCCTGCTCCACACCCACGAACATGGAATTCCTCCACACCCACAAACACGAAAGTCCTCCAGCAACACGCTTCATTTCTGGTTGTTCAACAGAGAAAGTGCTTCAACGGACTACTTCATGCTCTGTACGCATACTCCTTTCGTAAGCTTCACCACCGACCTCTCCTGCTCTATGCGCCTTTGCCATTGGTCGCCATTGTGCATCCCGGGAGCCAATTTATTCTGTAGATGCGTTTCTACCCCCCCCAAACCCCGTTCATCTCCCTACGAGCCTAGGCGTAAATGTAGCGGGATTGAGGGTCATACTCGCTGTCGCATGGCCCTTGCTCACTGCTTTCGTGCAAATTCCCTCTTTTGTTAGCTGAAACTCGGAACCATCAGTTCGGGAGCATGCGTTCTCCTTCGGTTTGTCATTCGAACTTTCTCATGTGGCAATGAGATGTCAAAAATAAACGAACGAACCAATGACGTGCTACAAGCTCAAGCTCGACGATGAGAGATGCCTTGTCTGTTACAAGCTTATAAGCTCGACGATCAGAAATGCCTTACCTCTAATGTTCCGCTAAAATTTTTCGGTGTTGATGCAGCCAACCAATGCCCTCTTCAGTCTTGATACTATACATGCGTTATACTCAAGATATGTCGGACGACAAGAAGCAACAATCTCAGTGCTGGCAGAACCAAAATCAGTTCTTGCAGGATCGCCACGGACCAAAGAAGGCGACGACTGATCATCATCATTTTCTCATCATCTGCCTTCCTTCCTTGCTTGCTTTGCTGCTTTGGATTTGAGAGGATTCTAGGCTTTTGGGTATTCCTCGGCCACCTCTCCACACGATTTGTCTTGCAGTGCAGATGTTCCCAAGAGCCACTCTATCTACGCTCTCATTGCATCGTGGAAAGATTTATCTGCATCCTGAAACTTGGCTCGGTTTGGGGAGAAAGGAGGTTTTCCATGTTGGACAGCAAATGGGTGGGAGAGGAGAGCGTGCTAAGCTATTACAACAGCAACATAGCAAGGGTGCCACATAGCAACGAAAGGAAGACCCTTCCTATTGTCAGATTAAGCTTTCCAAAAAGGATGATGGGCGATTGTGAACAGAGGGTAAAAGAGGGATATAAAGAAGGAAGGAATCAGAGGCAAGCATTCACAAATTGGATTGAGGAAGAAGGGGAAGCGACGCCCAAATAGATGCAATTGGGCAAAGTCCTACAGAAAGCTTGAATGAGAGCAGTCTATCAACAGGAGGTTGGGTACTAGCAATGGATGAGAGCAGTCTATCAACAGAGGTTATGTGCTAGTGATGAGCAGTGATGAAAGAGGGCAAGCTATCAGGAGAGGTTGTGTACTATCAATGATCAGTAATGGATAACGAGTTACATATGCTATAGTCCAAAAAATGTGGTGATTGCCCACTTGTCTACCATTTATTTTTTTCACACTGTTGCACAAATATGAATTAAGTAATCTGATCTGAGTCTCAGAGCATAGATCCAGTCTGATGTGAGTCTGGCAGCATACATCCAAAGCGTGAAGGCAATGCTTGTTTGAGCAAGAACTCACCTAAGATAAGTGACATGGATGATGTTCTTGATGAGGATCAAGTTCACTTGCTACTGCAGTTGCTTCTGTTTTTTTGCATGTTGCATTTGTTGCAGAGAACACAAATTGCTGCTTTGCTTGAGCTAAAAATCAAGGCAAGAAGACATGCAAAACATCGATGGACTTAGGCAAGGATTTACTGCTTTGCCATACCTTGATTTTACTGCATTACCCATTGATAGTGATGGGCAAATCCTCAATGACTCCTAGGGTGGCGAGTCGTCAACCATCTGCTACCTTGATTCGAGGGGAGGAACGCCTTGTGCATTTCAAATTCAATTTCTTCATGATACAGGGCACCATGATATTACATGCAGCTCCCCCATTGACACACACACTTTTGACACGGTAAGTATCTATGATGACATCTACTATATGCAGGTGTTGATCAATTTCTTCAGAGATAGAAGACACCTCTCATACCTTTCCCTTTTTCTTGCTCCTCCTTGTTGAGAGCCCTTGCTGCAACTCACGTCTCACCTTAGGGCTTAATGCTATTAGTTGAGGAAGCATGATGCTCAAAGACCTATGAGCAAGGTCCTGAACGACTGAATAGTCCTCTTGCCCCAAGCCGATGGGAAAATCCAAGGGCAACCACTTACTCCTGTGAGATCTTTTAGTCTTCTCTGTTGGTGGGTTTGCCATCTCAGCATCTGAGGGCTCTGAGAAGGACACCTTCTTCTTGGGGCGGCCCGATCCACGGTTTGTAGAGGGGTCTGAGGTGGTATGACTTCTTTTCCTGAGGTCAAGGATCTCTATGTCAGAATCCTCGGTGCCTGATTCACTTAGAAGATTCACCCTTGGAATATTGGGACATTTTATGCGATAATGACCCTTCTGGTGGCACTCGTAGCACACAACATTGGCATGTTCTCTTGGAGGGCGATTGGCTTGATTTCTGATGCCCACCATCTCAAGCTGAAGATCATTCAGGGCCTTGGCTAGTAGGTCATTGACTCTGGGTTCTTTAGTAGGAGGGGCCAAGGGAGTAGGAAGGAGGGGGGTTCGTGGGCGAGGCTGGCGAAATCTTCGAGGTGGAGGTTAAGGATATACTCCTTGTTGAGGGTAAGCATCTAAGGGAGGACCATACATTTGAGGTGGAGGCAGTGGATACATCCCTCATGGGGGGTGGGGGCATGCCCATGAGTTGGACCCCCCAAGTTGTTGTTGCAAAAATTGAGGGGGTTGCAGAGGGACAATCGTCTTCTTTGAAGCGGGGTCAGAGTGAACTTTATCAAACTTTTGAGCAATCTCATGTACTAGCACCATGGTTTCTAGATTCTCCCATTTAAGCTTGAGGCAGAATTTATCACTTGCTCCTGCTACAAGGGAGCCCAACACATGCTGAGTCATTCCAGCTCGAAATCCGACATTGTCCTCTTGCATGGCAATTAAATGGTCCAGGAGCACGGTCACTCGATCCACATATCAACGCGTCGTATCACCTTCTGACTACTTCAAGTTTGCCACCTGTAGGTACACATTCTCCGGCTCCTCTTCTTTGCTGAAATACTCGATCATAGCTACTGTCAACCTCGACCAACTTTTGCGAATGCCTTCGGCCTGCTTCTCATACCACACTTGAGCCAAAACCCTCTAGAAATGTGGGAAGAACCAACAGCCATCTATCTTCAGTAAGAAAGTTGAGAGAAACACAACGGTGCTTGAAGGCCACAAGATACTCATTTGGATTTTCTTCCACCCGACACAGAACACGAGAATGTCAGCCATGCTTGGAAGATGGAAAAGAGAGAGAGATGAAATGAGGCTTATATATTGGCAAACAATGGAAAGAGGTAGCTTGAAGTGAAAATCAGGTGAAGATACATCTACAAAGCACACATAGGTAGGGTAGGGTATGACTGGTGTATTGTGAAATATTATACGGGAAGAATCTTGAGCATAGAATAGCTCATAGACAATCTTAAAAGGACCAACCCTCATGATATTGCATCCATCTTTACAAGCGAGGGTTAGAGACGTGGCGTTGCATGAGGTTGTTCATCAAGGCAAACAAGAATGCCATGACAAATGTCAACAGTTGGAGAGCTTGCACATCACTTTCAGCTTCTTCCAGTTTTTGTAGTCGCCATGCTATTTCTTCAAGGGGTGTGCGGTTTGGCATCCTTCTTTTGTGCAATGTTCTTAAGGGCCTTTCTGATGATCTTTCGAAGTCGGTAAACTCGTATCAAATATAGCCAATACTTAGTTTCATGATGACCACAACCTTTTCATTCCTTACAGATGATCACACTCATTTGTGGCTTGCGACTTTGTTGGGGCGGTGCTTCCACTCTTTTCATGCATGATTGAAGTGCAAGATTCACGTGCCAAGAAATCAACAACTATATTTTGAGCTCGAGGGATATGCTCAATTTTTACCTCTTCAAATTGTTGGCAAAGTTTCAATGCTTGTTGATGTCATGGAACCAAGCCTTCGCTCCGCACCTTCCACCTTCCACTAACTTGTTCACACACAAGTTGAGAATCTCCTTGCACCTCAAGTTGCTTGATGCGATGTTCTTGTGCCTTTTGTAGCCCAAAAATGAGTGTCGAGTACTTATCTTGGTTGCAAGTTCTTGCTGGTGCAGACTTGCTATAACAATACACCTCACCCCCTGGTGAAGTGAGCTTCACACCCACACCAGTAGCCTTGGTCGAAGGTTTGTATGCGCCATCAAATTGGAGGAGCCAAGATGTCATCACACCAAGACTAAAATCCAGACATCCCAAGTTTCTTGGTAGTCCAAGATAGGGAGAATTCAATATTTGAGCAAGATGTTCAGCACCAAATAAACTGGCAATCCTTTGTTGATAGTTTATCTTTAGACCAAAAAGAATTACAACTTGAAGCTCAAAATGAGGCACAAAAGGTTGATTAGGTATAAAGGGATTCCTTGGTCAGAACATTACCAACCATAGCCGAGCCCTAGAAACCTTTGTAGTGAGATCGAGAAGAAATCATTCAAGATGAGCTTATCCACAAGAATTAATAAGCAGATGCGCCAAATCTCCCCCCAAGCTTGGGGAGCATCCCACCCTTCAAAGAATGTCACCCTTTTAATTACCTCCGATGCAGCAAGTAGCTCGATCACCGCACAATGAGTAGAATTGAAATCAAAGTCCTCCCAGTGTATCACTAGCTCTTCACCTTGAATCATCCATGGTATATCATCCCACTCGTCGTCTCCTTGAACCATGCATTGTACAATCAGTTGTTGAAGATTGACATGAAGATCAAGAAAGAGATCTCGCCAATTGGTAGCCGTAATGAGCGGAGGACCAAGCACCAAATCCTTGAACTCGTCAAGAAGTGACATAAATATCCACCCTCCTCATGTGGCGTGCGCCCAAGGAGTGAACTTGAAAAAGTTCAGAATCTATGATCTAGTATCAGATATGAATAGAGCACATGAAATGAAGTACTTTTGCTTTTTACAACAAGAGGAAACTCCCTATGGTTAGAGAGTTACAGTTCATGAGATTTCACCATATAAGCAATATCATTAAACTTTCATCACTTCCTATTTGCTATCCCATTGGTAAGTCTTCCTTTCGTGAATGGGGATGTCTAGGGTTCAATTCCCACTCCTTAATAAAAAGAGAGGAAAGGAGAGGAGAAGAGAAAGAGAAGAAGATAGAAGGGGGGCACGAGGTATGTTGCAGATGCATAGGAGTAGTTTTGCGTGGCACCACACAGACGATGCGCACAAGCGATTTTGCAAATGCGGTCAACCAGAAGATGAGTGGCACCGCCCAAAAGACGCGTAAGAACCCAGAAGATGTTCAGGAACCACAGGCAGAAGGCACAAAAACTCAGAAGTTTTGCAACCGCAAAGACAGAGAGCAGAAGACACGCAGATTGGAGGCGCAAAAGCAGGAAACCGCACATGGAAGGTGCTGCAAAACTACACCCTGCCATAGGGGTAACAAATTTTACACCACTAGCCATGGAGATTTCGATCCTAGCAGCCACACCAGTTCTATTAACTAGAAAAGAATTCGAGACAAGAGGCTAGACGCTAGGCATGGCGACGCTCGAGGGCCCTATAGGAAAAGGGAACATGAGGGGAGAAGCGTTAACATGGGTAGGGAAAAGGGATTAAGAGGGGTTTGGGAATGAAGAGGGAGACTATGGCACAAGGGGAGAGGGAGAGGGGAAAGAGGAGCATGTACATAATGGGACGAGGAATGTAGAGATGGAGACATCAAGGGAGGAGGGTCATGCTTTATTTGAAAGGAAGGATGGGGGGAAGAAATCAAAGTACTAGCTAGGTGGCTTTACAAGAATGAGAGTGTCCCATCAAGGAATAGCCCCCTCCTTTTATAGCCAAGAGAGGGTGTCTCTCCCAATAAATGCATCCTCCCACATGCATGGTGTGTGTGGAAGAGTCTCCCATGTGGGCTAGGCAGTTACGCACTCTCAATTGTGTGTAACAATCCTGTGCCTCATTTTTCCACATAAATCAACACCCATATCCCAAGTCTAAGATACTCCCTTGGTCTCTTCCCAATTTTATAATACATTCAAACATCTAGGAGGACAAGTGGAGGGTTGGCACAAGGAATCTTGCCACCTCATCCTACTTTCCCATTATTTAACTTGCATTCTTGGACTTTCTACCCCCCCCACACATGGGCCTATCCTACATGGAGGGAATAATCCAATATAATATCCATTTGTGTCGCATGAGGATTCCAGGTTAGAAACAACCAACTCAACACAATCACAAGAAAATAATTCCCAATATAGCTTGCAGCCACAAGAACAATACACCGTTCCCAAGGCCTGACATTGGAAAAGCTTGCATTTGACCCCGATAGAATAAAAACACATGGCCTTGTATACACGGCACTGTCAAGAGTGTGTTCACCAGAGAACCTTTACTTGATCTCACCATTACAACATAAACAAATAAAGGTGGACCCAACAGTCCTGCATGAAATTTCAAGGTTACAAATTGACCGTCCTTGGACAATCTAACAAGTTGAAAGAGGCTTCCAGTGTGGATTGCAGAGGAACTTACAAAAACTCAGCTGAAGAGCAAAGCCTCAAAGCTTGCAAAGGTGAAGGCGGCTAGAAAGGAAGGCAAATGGGCTGTCTACCGAGATGGCACTGATCAAAGACTTTAAAGCAAAACCAATAGACCCTCATTCTATAACTGATGTATGATCTTCATTTGCTCTTCCTTTTTCTATTTTGGTTTCTCAGATGTACTGGTAGAACCAGTTGTAATTGGAGCTTTATGTGATTTATCAGTCTCTTGAGACATAATATAAAAAACAAATACTTTTTTTTCCCCAAAAAAACAAATCGACCGTCCTTGGACATTTGACCACACTGATTACTTAGATGGGGAAACATTGCAAAATACACTACAAAGCCTAAACATAAGATCATTAGAATCTCACAAAGAAGAACTTCTACATTCGAAGAGCATTCTCGCCACCCTTAAAGAAACACACGCAAAAACACTACCAACTTTAGCTCTACCACAATTCAAAACCATCGCCACAATAGAAGGACTAGGGCTCACCACATATTACAAAGATAGCCTCGCACTATTACATCAAAACACAATAGCAGAAAAAGAATGTGCAGGCTTGCTAGCTATTCTACGTACACAAAGCCAGCAAGACATTGCAATCCTAAACATATACAAATCACCAACAAGAAAAACGAAAATGCTTGCAAAAATCATACAAACACAGATAAGCACAATAGGCACCGCAATTACAACGTATATCACAGGAGACTTTAACATTAACTACCACTCCAACACAACAACTTCAAAGAAAATCCAACTACTAATGACTAATTATAATATGGCACAACTACTCATTCCATCTTTCCATAGCCATTGCGGCTTGAGCTTTTGCTCTAGTCTACATCGAGGAATGGGAACAAATTAAGAGGCTCACTAGCGGAATTCTGCATATATACAACAAGATGAAGGTACTTCAATTGGCATGCCTTGGTTTTCCCTGCTCCTTTTTAGATGCAATGGACTTTATATTGTGAGTAATATAGTGTACATGGCCAAACCAATATTCGTAGTTTGTACCTATTTTTAAATTTTTTTTTGAGTCATTTATCCAAATTTGGTCAATGGTAGACCCAGACCTTCTTGAGGGGTTCTAGTCTAAATCATAAACACACACACAAATATTGCCATTAGGGTTTGCTCACCCTGATTCCTTGAATATATGACTAACACTACATTATATGCTTACTCATTAGATGGCCCTACAATGGCATGCTGATCTGGTGGACATGGGATATTCTGACAATCTTCTGATTCCTAGTCCAGTGGTACAAGCTACTCTGGCCCTCATCGATAACAAGGAGAGACACAAAAAGTTCATTGAGCATGACATGCTAGCCAAGGAAGTAGGTAATAACACATTGTTACATATGTCTTATGAGAGTGGTTTAGTGATCATGAGTCTTCATTCTTCACCTTTGCAATAGAGCAATCCATTCCTTCAACCTTGAGTATCCATCTCTTGTTGTTGATGCTTGGTTGTTCTCTACTCCCATGTTATGCATGCTACATCTACGTACTGTTATGGATAAATTTGACCAAAGTAAAAGGCATAAATATGTGTGTGTTTTTGTATGTGTGGCAATAGTATAATAAAATATGGTGTGCATAAGGCCCAGGGATGAGGTGGCAGGGCATAACCATGTGCCACCCTTCCATGTAAGAGGACCCATAGGGTGTGTTGTACATAATCCATGGTAGTAATAATATAAAATGATAAGGTGGCATGGGTCCTCCATGCACCACCCCTCCACCTAGGTGGTCCCACGCCTACATTTAGTGAGATATGGCCCAAGGACCATGGGAGAAGTAATATAAAATAGGTGGAGATGGATATTATATTGGATTATTCCCTCCATGTAGGATAGGCCCATGTTGGGGGGGTGTAGAAAGTCCAAGAATGCAAGTTAAATAATGGGAAAGTAGGATGAGGTGGCAAGATTCCTTGTGCCAACCCTCCACTTGTCCTCCTAGATGTTTGAATGTATTATAAAATTGGGAAGAGACCAAGGGAGTATATTAGACTTGGGATATGGGGGTTGATGTATGTGGAAAAATGAGGCAAAGGGTTATCGCACACAATTGAGAGTGCGTAACCGCCTAGCCCACATGGGACACTCTTCCACACACACCATGCATGTGGGAGGATGCATTTATTGGGAGAGACCCCCTCTCTTGGCTTTAAAAGGAGGGGGCTATTCCTTAATGGAACACACTCATTCTTGTAAAGCCACCTAGCTAGTACTTTGATTTCCCCCCCCATCTTTCCAATAAAGCATGACTCTCTTCCCTTGATGTCTCCATCTCTACATTCCACCTCCCATCATGTACATGCTCCTCTTCCCCCTCTTCCTTCCCCCTTGTGCCAT
This sequence comes from Dipteris shenzhenensis, assembly GCF_047967505.1. Lineage (NCBI taxonomy): Eukaryota > Viridiplantae > Streptophyta > Polypodiopsida > Gleicheniales > Dipteridaceae > Dipteris > Dipteris shenzhenensis. Next base: position 24,001,859 of record NC_141621.1, read on the forward strand.
AGTCCCTCTCTTCATTCCCACCCCTCTTAATCTTTTTTCCCCACCTATGTTAATGCTTCTTCCCTCACGTTCCCTTTTCCTCCATGGCCCTCAAGTGTCGCCATGCCTAGCGTCTAGCCTCATGCATTGAATTATTTTCTAGTTAATAGAATTGGCGTGGCTGCTGGGATCGAAATCTCCACGGCTAGTGGTGTAAAATTCGTTACTCCTACGGCTAGGTATAGTTCTGTAGCACCTTCCGTGTGCGATTCTTTGCTTCTACGCCTCCAATTTGTGTATCTTCTGCTCGCAGTTCTCCGTCTCTATGACTACATAACTTCTCAATTTCTGTGCCTTTAGCCTGTGGTTCTTGCGCATCTTCTGGGCTCCTATGTAGCGCCACGCATCTTCTAGTCGACCACACCTGCAACACTGCTCATGCGCATCTGCAACACCCGCATGCCCTAGGGTTGCAGCTAGTGCATCTACACGTCGTGGATAGATCATGAATCGTGACTTTTTTCTGAGTTCCTGCGTCTTTTGGCGCACCTGCGCGTCGCATATAGACTTTTCGGGCTCCTGCAAAAGATCTCGTGCCCCTATCCTCTTCCTCTTCTCTTTCTCTTCTCTTCTCCCCATTCACAAGACCTCCCCCTTCTCTTCTTTTTATTAAGGAGTGGCAATTGAACCCAAGACCTCCCCATTCACAAAAGGAAGACTTACTAATGGGCCAGCAAATAGGAAGTGATGAAAGTGTAAAGATATTGCTTATATGGTGAAATCTCATGAACTGTAACTTTCTAACCGTGGGAGTTTCCTCTTGTTGTAAAAAGAAAAAGTACTTCATTTTATGTGCTCTATTCATATTTGATACTAGATTGTAGATTCTGAACTTTTTCAAGTTCACTCCTTGGACGCACGCCATACGAGGAGGGTAGATAATTATGTCACTTCTCGACGAGTTCAATGATTTGGTGCTTGGTCCTCCTCTCATTACGGCTACCAATTGGTGAGATCTCTTTCTTGATCTTCATGTCGATCTTCAACAACTGATTGTACAATGCAATGTTCAAGGAGACAACGGGTGGGATGATACACCGTGCATGAATCAAGGTGAAGAATTAGTGATACACTGGGAGGACTTTGATTTCAATTCTACTCATTGTGCGATGATCAAGCTACTTGCTACAGGAATCCCTTTGTACCTAATCAACCTTTTGTGCCTCATTTTGAGCATCAAGTTATAATTCTTTTTTGTCTAAAGATAAACTATCAACAAAGGATTGCAAGTTTATTTGGTGCTGAATGTCTTGCTCAAGTATTGAATTCTCCCCACCCTTTTCTTCTATCTATCTTGGACTATCGAGAAACTTGGGATGTCCAGATTTTAGTCTTGGTGTGATGACATCTTGGCTCCTCCAATTTGACAGCGCATACAAACCTTCGACCAAGGCTACTGGTGTGGGTGTGAAGCTCACTTCACCAAGGGGTGAGATGTATTGTTATAGCAAGTCTGCACCAGAAAGTACTTGCGACCAAGCTGAGTACTTGGCACTCATTTTTGGGCTACAAAAGGCGCAAGAACATCGAGGTGCAAGGAGATTCTCAACTCGTGTGTGAACAAGTTAGTGGAAGGTGGAAGGTGCGGAGCGAAGGCTTGGTTCCACGACATCAACAAGCATTGGAACTTTGCCAACAATTTGAAGAGGTAAAAATTCAACATATCCCTCGAGCTCAAAATATAGTTGCTTATTTCTTGGCATGTGAAGCTTGTACTTCAATCACGCATGAAGCGAGTGGAAGCACCGCCCCAACAAAGCTGCAAGCCATGAAGGAGGGTGATCATTTGTAAGGAATGCAAAGGTTGTGGTCATCATGAAACTAAGTGTTGGGCATATTTGATATGAGTTTACCGACTTCGGAAGATCATCAGAAAGGTCCTCAAGAACATTGCTCAAAAGAAGGATGCCAGACTGCACATCCCTTGAAGAAATAGCATGGCGATTACAAGAACTAGAAGAAGCTGAAGGTGATGTGCAAGCTCTCCAATTGTTGACATTTGTCATGGCATTCTTGTTTTCTTTTATGAACAACCTCATGCAGCGCCATGTCTCTAACCCTCGCTTGTAAAGATGGATGCGATATCATGAGGATTGGTCCTTTTAAGATTGTCTACAAGCTATTCTATGCTAAAGATTCTTCCCGTGTAGTATTTCACAATACACCAGTCACACCCTACCCTACCTATGTGTGCTTTGTGGATGTATCTTCACCTGATTTTCAGTTCAAGCTACCTCTTTCCATTGTTTACCAATAGATAAGCCTCATTTCAACTCTCTCTTTTCCATTTTTCAAGCATGGCTGACATGCCCGTGTTCTGTGGATAGGTTGAAGAAAATCCAAATGAGTATCTTGTGGCCTTCAAGCACCGTTGTGTTTCTCTCAACTTTCTTACTAAAGATAGATGGCTGTTGGTTCTTCCCACATTTCTAGAGGGTTTGGCTCAAGTGTGGTATGAGAGGCAGACCGACGACATTCGCCAAAGCTAGCCAAGGTTAACAGCAGCGATGATTGAGTATTTCACCAAAGAAGAGGAGCCGAAAAATGTGTACCTACAGATGGCAAACTTGAAGCAGTCGGAAGGCGAGACGGCGCATCGATATGTGGATCGAGCGGTTGTGCTCCTGGACCATTTAATTGCCATGCAGGAGGACAGTGCCCGATTTTGAGCTGGAATGACTCAACATGTGTTGGGATCCCTTGTAGCAAGAGCAAGTGACGAATTCCTCCTCAAGCTTAAATGGGAGAATCCAGAAACTATGGTGCTAGCACATGAGATTGCTCAAAATTTTGATAAAGTTCACTGTGACCCCGCTTCAAAGAAGATGATTGTCCCTCCGCAACCCCCTCAATTCTTGCAACAACAACTTGGGGGGTCTAACTCAGGGGCATACCCCCACCCCTCATCAAGGATGTATCCACCGCCTCCACCTCAAATGTATGGTCCTCCCTTAGATGCTTACCCTTAACAAGGAGTATATCCTCAACCTTCGGCTGGAAGATTTCCCTAGCCTCGCCCATGAGCCCCCCTCCTCCCTACTCCCTCGGCCCCTCTTGCTAAGGAACCCGGAGTCAACGACCTAGCCAAGGCCCTGAATGATCTTCAGCTTGAGATGGTGGGAATCAGAAATCAAGCCAATCACCCTCCAAGAGAATGTGCCAATGTTGTGTGCTACGAGTGCCACCAGAAGGGTCATTATCACACGGAATGTCCCAATATTCCAAGGGTGAATCTTTTGAGTGAATTAGGCACCGAGGATTCTGATGTAGAGATCCTCGACCTCAAGAAAAGAAGTCATACCACCTCAGATCCCTCTCCAAACCATGGATTGGGCTACCCCAAGAAGAAGGTGTCCTTCTCAGAGCCCTCAGATGCTGAGATGGCAAACCCACCAACAGAGAAGACTAAAAGATCTCGCAGGATTAAGTGGTTGTCATCAGATTTTTCCATCGACGCAGGGCAAGAGGACTATTCGGTCGTTCAGGACCTTGCTCATCGGTCTTTGAGCATTACGCTCCCTCAACTAATAGCATTAAGCCCTAAGGTAAGACGTGAGCTGCAGCAAGGGATCTCAACAAGGAGGAGCAAGAAAAAGAGAAAGGTACAAGAGGTCTCTTCTATCTCTAAAGAAATTGATCGGCACCCACATACATTAGATGTCATCATAGATAATTGCCGTGTCAAAAGTGTGTGTGTTTGATGGGGGAGCTGCATGTAATATCATGGTGCCCCGAATCATGAAGAAATTGAATTTGAAATGCACAAGGCGTTCCTCCACTCGAATCAAGGTAGCAGATGGTTGATGACTCACCGCCCTAGGAGTCATTGAGGATTTGCCCATCACTATCAATGGGTTGACCACCACTGTCAATTTCTATGTAGTGGACATTGAAGATACAGGTAGGAGTTACCCAGCCATACTCGGGAGACCATGGCTGAGAAAGAGTGATGCAGTCAGCTATTGGAAGACAGGACACATGTCTTTTTGTGCTTCTAAGGAGAAGTTCCCGATGCAACTAGGTGCCACGGAACCAGAAGAAGAAGAGGAGCAAGATAGTGATACTCTCTTATCCTCAGTGTCTAAATAAATGGAAGAATCAGACGGGGGGGAGGAGTTCTCAGGGGAGGAAGTTTACATGATGGGGGTGTCTCCGGCCCCGCCACCTACAGAAAAGGTAACAGCTGGGCCTCAACAGCTTGAATCTATGCTTTCCCCTGACCTCACTCTGAGTGACAAAGATGAGTTCCTAGAAATGTTCAAAGATTTCCCAGACCTCTTCGCAACTAGCTACCACCACCTTTGCAATGAACACAAGATAGAGTTGAAGCCTGATGCTAAGCTTGTGGCTCAGAAGTATCGGAGATTAGGGCCCCTACAGACTGATGCTTTGCGCTCAGAGTTGCAAAAACTTGTAGAAGCTAGGTTTATTGTTCCGGTTCACAATACTTAATGGGTTTCACCAGTGGTAGTCACCCCAAAGAAAAACAAGTGGCAGGTCTGCATTGACTATAAGAAACTCAATGCAGTCACCAAGAGGGACCATCATCCTCTTCCCTTTCAAGACCTCATTCTTGAGAAGGTAAGTGGTCATGAGATGTATACTTTCTGTGATGGTTACTCTGGGTTTGATCAAATCAGAATTGCTTAGGAGGATGTGCTTAAAACCATATTTGCCACACCTTAAGGGACATTTGCTTTCAAAGTAATGCCATTTGGCCTCACCAATGCTCATGCTACCTTTGAAAGATTTATGCAGATGGTGTTTGCTCCTTATTTGGAGGTTTTCTTGGAGGTGTTTTTAGATGATTTCTGTATATTCTCGGCATGTAAGGAGCACATCATGAAGGTTAGGTTGGCCTTCCAAAGGGTCAATGATGCGAATGGCAGCCTCAACCCTGATCAATGCACCATTGGAGCCACTCAAGGGAGGTTAGTGGGACATATTGTCTCATCTAAGGGCATCAAGCCTGACCTCGAGAAGGTAGAAGCTATCCTCAAGCTCTCCCTGCCAACAACCAAACGTCAGGTATGCTCATTTGTCAATCTAGTAGGATATTGTCGCCGCTTCATTCATCAATATGCTACTTTAATGCGACCCATGACTATGCTATTAAAAGATGGAGTTGATTTCTCTTGGGATGAGGATTGTGATCATGGGTTTGTACAAATCAAGAGTGCTCTGGCTTCAGAACCCATTCTATGCAATCCTGATTGGTCAAAGACTTTCTATATCAATCCTGGGTGTGGAGAGCACACTCTGGTGGGTATTCTTCTCCAGCAAGGGGAGGATTGGTATGTATCCCATTCGATTTGCTTCTCGACAATTGCTCAAAACTAAACGATGCTACTCTGAGGCTGACAAGCATGCTCTGTCTTTGGTGTTCTGCATTGAGAAATTTAAGCATTATGTGGCTAGAAAGTCCTTCATCATAATATAGCAATGGTCTTGCAAAGCAGGTTCTTCAATCACCAAATCCCATGGGCTTGTTGGCCAATTGCTAGGAAGTTTTACAAGAATATGATTTTTCTTTCAAATTTGTAAAAGGGGCTTGTTCCAACTTGAAGAATGCTTTGATTAATTTAGAGGAGTGCCTCGGTGTAACCATTGTAGCGGCCATAGAAGTTGGGGATCCATGGTATGGTGGTATCTACAAGTTTCTGATTGCTTTCTCCTTTCCTCCAAAAAGGACTAGCTATGAGAGAAAGAAAATCCGTAGAGATAGTAGGCGCTACACTCTCTTTGATGGGGTGTTATACCGTCAAGGCCTGGATGGGGTACTAAGATGGGCCATTGATGCAAATGAAGTACCTAAGGTATTGAAGCATTATCATGATGGATCTTGTGGAGGCCACTATGCCGATGACTATACAGCTAAGAAGATTTTACATGCTGGTTACTATTGGCCGACCTTATTCAAGGATATCACTATGTATTGCAAAACTTGTAAACCATGCCAATTCTTTGGTAGGAAGGATTTGCATCCTGGGCAACATCACCCAGTGATGTCCATCCATCCATTTCAGAAGTGGGGAATAGATTTTGTTGGGCCCCTACCCATGATTGCCCGCAAAAAGAAGTATCTTTTGGTAGCCACTGAGTATGTCACTAAGTGGGCTGAAGCTATCGCCCTCCCCGCTACAAATGGTAAGGTAGTTTCAAATTTCATATTTGAACATATCTGCACAAGGTTTGGGACACCCATGGAAATAGTATCTAACCATGGGAGTCCATTCTTAAATGAAGCAGTGGAGTTGCTCATGGATCGCATGGGTATTGATCACCGCACTTCTAGCATCTATCATCTAGCATCCATGGGACAAATGGAGCAGACCAATGGCCTCCTTTGCAAATCCATGGGAAAAATGGCCACAGGGAACAGGAGCTAGTGGGATCAGAAGGTCACCAAAGCCATCTGAGCTTACAACATCACCCATAAAACGTCTACAGGTCACACTCCTTTTGAGTTGGTGTATGGTACCGAGGCAATTTTACCACTAGAGATAGAGATTCCGGCCTTGAGATTGGCATGAGAACAGAGGATGACAAAAGATGAACATGTAGAGGCCAAGTTGGTACAACTTGAGAAGTTAGATGAAACCCGACGCCTTGCACTACATCAAACAGAGATCCAAAAGAATCAACAAAAGGCCCGCTTGGATGCTAAAATTCGCAAGGGATGGGAAAGACACTTTGCTGAGGGGGATGTTGTGCTATGCTTTGATAACAGATTGGACCACCAAATGGATAAGAAGTTCCTGCCACTATGGATTGGTCCATACAAAGTCATCAAGGAACATAGAAATGGGTCTATACAAGTTCGGGAGCTGCATGAGCCATATGGCAAGAAGGTGATCAACAAGCGTTGTCTGAAGCCCTTCTTTGTGTGTGATGGTCCTAGGCATGGAAATGCTGTGCATTCCTTGCCTGGGGGGGGAACTATTATGGATAAATTTGACCAAAGTAAAAGGCATAAATTTGTGTGTGTGCTTGTGTGTGGCAATAGTATAATAAAATATGGTGTGCATAAGGCCCAGGGATGAGGTGGCAGGGCATGACCATGTGCCACCCTTCCATGTAAGAGGACCCATAAGGTGTGTTGTACATAATCCATGGTAGTAATAATATAAAATGATAAGGTGGCATGGGTCCTCCATGCACCACCCCTCCACCTAGGTGGTCCCATGCCTGCATTTAGTGAGATATGGCCCAAGGACCATGGGAGAAGTAATATAAAATAGGTGGAGATGGATATTATATTGGATTATTCCCTTCATGTAGGATAGGCCCATGTGGGGGGGGGGTGTAGAAAGTCCAAGAATGCAAGTTAAATAATGGGAAAGTAGGATGAGGTGGCAAGATTCCTTGTGCCAACCCTCCACTTGTCCTCCTAGATGTTTGAATGTATTATAAAATTGGGAAGAGACCAAGGGAGTATCTTAGACCTGGGATATGGGGATTGATGTATGTGGAAAAATGAGGCAAAGGGTTGTCGCACACAATTGAGAGTGTGTAACCGCCTAGCCCACATGGGACACTCTTCCACACACACCATGCATGTGGGAGGATGCATTTATCGGGAGAGACCCCCTCTCTTGGCTTTAAAAGGAGGGGGCTATTCCTTGATGGAACACACTCATTCTTGTAAAGCCACCTAGCTAGTACTTTGATTTCCCCCCCCCATCTTTCCAATAAAGCATGACTCTCTTCCCTTGATGTCTCCATCTCTACATTCCACCTCCCATCATGTACATGCTCCTCTTCCCCCTCTTCCTTCCCCCTTGTGCCATAGTCCCTCTCTTCATTCCCACCCCTCTTAATCTTTTTTCCCCACCTATGTTAATGCTTCTTCCCTCATGTTCCCTTTTGCTCCATGGTCCTCGAGCGTCACCATGCCTAGCGTTTAGCCTCATGTATTGAATTCTTTTCTAGTTAATACTTCACCTTCACTATGCTCGCACT